>NC_088284.1:33572816-33873128 GCF_036013445.1 Caloenas nicobarica
ATTTTACTGATCATTAAAGGAGAGTTACGTGAAAAACAGACAAGCTCCACGGAAAGCTGAAGAGGAGTACTGGGCAGCTTGCAGGGGCGGGGGATGGGACATCTTGAAAGGCTGAGGGTATAAAGGTAACTGTACTGGTAATAGCACATGAAGCCAAGACTGCCTATGGAGTCACACTGAAATACCAAATTTTGGGGAAAAGTAACTATGGGTGAGAAAAAAGACTGGCCTGGGCTGGGAAAAGGGAGTGCTGGGGCACAGGAGGGGATGTGGCAGCACGGAGTGGGGCAGCTGTGGGGCAGCCACGCAGCTCTGCTGAAGCCAGTCCCAGTACCAGAGAGAGACTGCTCACCCCACTATTTACAGAAACTTGGAACAGCAAGGTCTGATTTTTTTTTTTTAATGATGAATTTATTTAAATAAGCCATAGCTGTCTTAGACAGAAAAGCAAGGCCATACTGAACAGAGTATGTGAAGCATAAATGGCATCTGAAAATATGATTTCATGCTGACATCGATAGTGGTTACTCAGATGACACTTTACTCAAGTGACACTGAGGAAGATGGAATTTCTAACTTAACAGGCGTGGAAATGTAATTTATTGAAGAGCCTTCAGAAGACGTGAAAGACACAAAAGAACTCCTGTCAGATGAGACTTTGGCACATCTCAGAAAGGCAAGATTATTCACACAAAATGTATCCCTAGTTATGCTGTCTAAAGCAGTTTTAGATGACTCAGGAAAAAAGTTAGTTTGCCAGTAGTGGTCCATGCAAGAAATTTTAGAGTCCTCACGCTATTAAAAACCAGCCCAATTCAATTTCGTTTTGACTAGGATTTTCCTTTTCCCTTTATCATATAATTCATTACTTTTCCTCATTTTTTTTTCACATTTTCAAGCTGTAAAAGTGTTAAGCCTTTCCTTGTGAAATCATTCCATATCCACCATCTTTATAAGATGATTTTTGTGTTAAAATGGAGAAATTTCTTAAAAAAAAAAACAAAACCAAAAAACAGAATCAGGGTTTCCACAAGTAGATAACAGAACATCCATACCAAAAATCAAATATTTCTGGTGAAATCTCAATTGTAGTTACCCACTACTGCACTTACATGTTTTAAAACTTTATCACAATTTTTGTCCTTGGACAGCTATTTGAGCACACTTTCTTGCAAGCTTTCTTAAATTTTTCCACAGCATTCAGTCTCATTTTGCTGTTTCCCATAATTTTCTAGGTTCCTCAGTGAGGAAAAAGAAACAGGAAAAACAAACCCAGTTTCAGAACAGGTCTTCAGCTTCTTTCTTCTATAATTTAATAACTGCACGGCTTCCTGTTATAACCAATTTGTTCAGTATTTTAGTTATTCAGGGCAAAAGTAGTCTTTGATTCTTAGCATAAATACTACCGCTGTGAAAGTACATAAAAATGGGATCATGCACTCACAAGCAGGATATCTTCAAACTAACGAAAAAAATCAGCCATGGTTCATCTGAAAGTTTATTTGCTTTTCAAAAATAAACTAAATCCATGATAAGAGTACAAGTTTGCTTCAGCTATGAAGGCCTGTTTTCAAGAAATGCAGTACTCTAATTGGTTATACCAAACTGACTGTGAAGAAAAAGCGACACTTTCTTCCCCTGACAGTTTACAAATCTAAACTCTTTGTCAGTAACTGTTATCCAAATATACAGATACACATACATATATAACCAAGAATTGCTACAGATGTAAGTCTCACTAGTGGACCACTATAACTAACTAAATAGCACTGTATGTAAAAAAATTAAGTATTAGGTTGGTGCAAAAGTAATTGTGGGTTTTGCATTGTTGAAATTTTCTATTTGATATTGGAATACATTCTTTAATAAATGTGGTTATGTTATACATCATTTTAATGTCCTTTTCTCGCTTTTTGGTTTGTTGCTACTGACTTATCACTTGCTGTTTATTTTATATTTATTTTAGACTACAGAAATGATGTTAGACAACAAGCAAATTTGAGTGATTTTCTTATTTGAGTTCAAAATGGGTTGTAAAGCTGTGGATACAACTTGCGACATCAACAACACATTTGGCCCAGGAACTGCTCACGAACGTACAGTGCAGTGATGATTCAAGAAGTTTCACAAAGGAGACGAGAACCTTGAAGATGAGGAGCGTAGTGGCAGCCATTGGAAGTTGGCAACGACCAGTTGAGAGCGACCATGGAAGCTGATCCTCTTACAACTGCACGAGAAGTTGCTGAAGAACTCAATGTTGACCATTCTACAGTTGTTTGGCATTTGAAGCAAATTGGAAGGGTGAAAAAGCTCGAGAGGTGGGTGTCCCATGAGCTGACCGAAAAATCAAAAAAATCGTCATTTTGAAATGTTGTCTTCTCTTATTCTACACAACAACAACGAACCATTTCTCGATTGGATTGTTACATGTGACAAAAAGTGGATTTGATACGACAACGAGCGACAACCAGCTCAGTGGTTGGACCAAGAAGAACAACCAAAGCAGTTCCCCAAACCAAACTTGCACCAAAAAAAAGGTCATGGTCACTATTTGGTGGTCTGCTGCCAGTTTGATCCACTCCAGCTTTCTGACTCCCGGCGAAACCATTCCATCTGAGAAATACACTCAGCGAATCAATGAAATGCACTGAAAACTGCAACGCCTGCAGCCAGCACTGGTCATCAGAAAGGGCCCAGTTCTTCTCCACAACAATGCCTGACCACACGTCACACAACCAATGCTTCAAAAGTGCAACAAATTCGGCTACGAAGTTTTGCCTGATTTGCCATATTCAGCTGGCCTCTTGCCAACTGACTACCACTTCTTCAAGCATCTCAACAACTTTTTTCATGGAAAACACTTCCACAACCAGCAGGATGCAGAAAATGCTTTCCAAGAGTTCAATGAATCCCAAAGCATGGATTTTTTTGCTACAGGTATAAACAAACTTATTTCTCATTGGCAACAATGTGTTGATTGTAATGGTTCCTATTTTGATTAATCAAGATGTGTTTGAGCCTAATTAGAATGATTTAAAATTCATGGTCCAAAACCATGACTACTTTTGCACCAACCCAATAAATCCACCCCCTAAGCCATAGTCCCTCAAGCCCCAGTTTTACCAAATGTGAAGCCAAGATGAACAGTATTGCCAGTAGGGGAATTTGGATAAAATTAGGAAGCAGAACAGCAGGACAGAAAATTTAAGCTGGTAAGTAAAACTCTAATATTGTCTAGTTAAGTGTGCCTTAAACTTATTAATAAGTTTATTAAACAGATCAGCACTACGCTGACATATCTGCTTTATTATAAAATCACTATGTAATTTACCAACAGACAAAATTAAGCACTTCAAAGAAGCTGGCTGCTTTCCTGACAGTACTTACAAACTATTATCAAGTCACGTCTCAAGTCCTCTTTTGAGTCCCGGACTTCATCTACCACAGAATGAAAATTTGTCCATATGTAACCTCTGTAAGTATTTTCCGCATTTGCTCTATTTTTTTTAAACTACAATTTTAAAAATAGGAATAGAATGGGATGCAGTATCTGTCTTGGTAATATCATACAGAAGAGGAGAACCCTCATTCTAGACAAAGAGCCCATAGCCTTCCTTACTCCTGGAAATTTAATCTTCCATTTGGCTTTACTTTTTTCCTCAATGGAATCCAGGCAATCCGGGTCACTCTCATCTTTATCCACCGCCTTTAAATTACATAAAATCCTTCCAGAGGTCTACTGATTTGTCTCAAATTTCCCTAACTGTAACCTGATGCTAGGTAAACACAGAACACTGTATTTGGTACTTGATTTTGGCTGCACTTTCTGCAGTAAAGCTTTTGACAACTGAAGACTCAGTTTTGTTTTAATGATTTCCTGCTTTGTTGACTGTGACAAGTAATCCTGAAAACCCATTCATGTCCTCTGGCCAAATGACAGCATGAGAACGCCTGTATGATGCAACCGCACCATTTATTTTACTTCGTGCTAAGAAACAGATTGGATAATCATTAAATGTTTCATTCTTAATTAACAATATAAATGAATGGATGTATTATCACTACTTTGATACTAAAATTTCTGTTGCTAGCAGCCCCTAGAAGTCTCCAGTCTTTGCACCCATACATTTCTACTAAAAATACAGCACAATCTGAAAGCGTGGCAAGTAAAAACCAGATTTTTTTCATCAGGAATCCAATCCAGCATTTCCATTCTAAAAAGACCTGCCATTGCCTCCTGTTGCAGCAGACTGCAAACACACATTTTACACAATACTTCACACTGGTGGATGTAAAAGCATTATGCCACAGTTACCAAGAGTTTCAAATTACTGCTGAGGAGGACTGAGACTTTCAGCCCACAGGTGAGAATCTGTTCAGGGCAGTTAACAGTCTAATTAGAGGTAGACTGATTCACAGGGAGTCTAGGATGGCATTGTTAGGGCCATCCCTGTCACAGGTCTGAATTTGACTGATGCCCAGATAATTAAGAAGGTATACAGACTCCCAAGTCACTTGTTCAGAATATTATTGCCCTTCATGAATCAAATGAATATGTATCACTGGGTTAAAAGCTTTCCTGCCTTTTTTTTTTTCTTCTTTTCCCCTTAACAGTTATTTGGAAAAAACCTGCACCCACCAACCCCAGAAGTATCAGCTCACCCGCTGGCCCACATAGTCGAAATGGGGATTCATTCTTGTGGTTCTTGGGTGGATAACACCTGAGGCTCAAGGTAGAGGACATACTGGGAAACTTCAGCACTTCAACTCCTCCCAGTTTACAGAATTGCCCCATACTACACAGAGAAGGGCCATGCTATGCCTCTGAAGCCACAGTCAGTTCATGCTACATTTAAATAAAATGCAATTAAAAGCATTTATTTGTAATACTTGAAACAGACATAGAAACATTTATAAAATGCCTAGGTAGAGAAATGAAAGACAAGATATGCTTAATCTACTCACACTATGGTTAAAGATCTCCCTGCCTTGCTGAGGTTGAGTTGTCTTTCTTCCTAGCAAGGTGACACTTGAGATTTTCAATGTTTGTAAATATTTATGCCACAGCTTGCACCTTTCAGACAGAGGAAGTGAAGGAGTCTATTCGGGAGCTACTATCTTGGTTTCTTTGGTGACTCACTGGCACCTCACTGGCATAAACCCTTGCATTTTAAATTACAGATGGACACAAAATATAAGTGGTGCAAACATATAAAGCTTATGAAAACACGCAATACTCTACCATATACTAAGAGAGACCATAAAAGACAATAATGAATCAGTGCAGGATGAATGTGTTTAGGAAGATGGATTCCCATTCTTCACATCTAGGATAATGTAATATACTGACAAAGACTGTGTGTTGAGGTATAAATGCACTCAAGACAAATAAATCTGCATATTAGTAACGTATCCTGTTTTCTAAGTAAAAATGACATGCAACATTACAACAGGGGTAGGAATATCTTTCCAATTATCAGTGCTTTGCATGTTGCGGGAACTTCTCACTATTAAACTGTTTTAATACTATCAGTCTTGCAAATATTTACTAATATTATTTGAATAAATACTATTTCAGAAGTTTGCACATTTTCAGGAATGACATCACCTATTAATAAATGACTTCGAGAGCTTAAACTTTCACTAAGCCAATGTAGTAATTCTGAGAAAAGTTCAACGTATGCAGATGTACAGATTTAGCTTTCCGTAGAAGTCAAGTTTTACTGTAAATACCTGTGTCATAAAAAATAGACAACTACAGGAAAGCAAAACCACTACAAAAAAAGATTACATAGATCTTTTTTTGTTCCACCAGTCTAGCCAACAAAGCTCTTCCCAGCAACCTGACTGGATGACTTGATTCTATATCATCACAGACTGAAACCAGAGGTTTTATCCAGTAAAAATGAAGACATTTTCTCTCTAATTGCAGACAAATTAAGTGAATTATAATTTAAATACATTCTCCTGTGTCATTAGGGTTTACGATTATATTATGTCCTAAAGTAATTATAGTCTTTTCACTTATCAAATATCTAGATTCTGTATTACAAAGAGGAAGGAAAGCACAAAAGGGTTCTACAGTTGCTAATTTTCCTAAAGTATATGCTAAAGAAAATTTCATGTATTTTCTAAACACTTTGCATGTTTTGCCGATTGCGTGAAATTTTCAAAAGCTTTAATCTTGTTTTAACTTGCGTTTTATTTTAATATTAAATTCTTAAAATAATCTTCCTTAAAATCGTTACTTTTCAGCCTTTTTGGATTAATAACAACTTTGGCAGGAATACTACAGAACAGACTAAGAAAAAACAATAAAACCTAATTCTTATTTTAAAATAACAAAACCAAAGAAGTCATACAGTAAATTATCAGAACAGAATTTCCCCCTAGAAAGTTGAAAGCTGTACAACCATCTCACTTTAGATGAATATATGGCATTTGATTTTGATGGGAATTAACTATTACTAGCCTGTTAAAAAAAAGGCATTCCAAAATTACAGTTAATCATTGGGAATGCAAGAATGTATTTCAAGTGGAACTTGTCTAGCAATTGTTCTTTTAGCAAACTACACTGGTGTCAGGTTTTTGCTGGCACCAATTTTAAACATTACTAAATGTCTACAGTATTGCTGTCTCAGTTTAGATCCAAGTGAAATTCAGTGTCAACCTGTGAGTTTTCATCTACTAAGTTTCACACTACAGAATTTTGTAATTTTCTGGTTTTATAGCTCTCTGGAAAATCACAGTTATTAAAATACTTATCAAACAAAACTACCCAATATTTCTATAAATATAGTTTTGTCCAAATGGTTACCTTCTTCTAGTTAAACATCTTTATTTTGCTATGCTATACAAGTTCTCTTAAAAGCAGAGCATGCAGCTGAGGCAAAGACCACTTATCTATGGCATTTAATAACAAAATAAAATGAAAAAACAATTCCCTAAAACAAGAGTTAACATAACTAGTTTAAGATGTTGTACCCAAACTTTATTTGGCAAGTATAGGCTGCTCTTTTCTGCCACGTTTATAAACTAATTTAATATTTCAAGAGGTATGTGAGTTAAATGCCAGCAATTACATCAGTCCACTGAGATGAACACTGTGAACTTGGCATTTTATTTAGTCAATTAGATTAAATGAATTGCTTAATTTTGGAGGTACCCATCTGATTCAGTAGCCGCATTCAGGAAGCAACAGTTACTGTTTTTCCCATAGAATACAAAAAGAAAAAGTTAGCAAGTCTGTAATCTTGTGACAATAGCAGAAGGTATTATGAAAGTAAACTATAATTACAAGCATTCAAAATAAAAGTTACAAAAAAGGAAAAAACAAGCTCACTGGATTATTCACTACAGCAAGCATGATTATGCCAAAATTATCGTTATTTAAATATTCTTTTTCCTTCAAACTTCTTTTAGTTCTGAATGTCAGTGTTCACTTAGACCAGTACAATCTGTAATTTCACTCTGTACTGGCAATTTGTTCCATGCTGCTTTTCTAATATTAAAATAACAACCACATGCAATTTCAGGGTTAACATATTTCCAAGCAGTCCTGTGCTGGCTGGAACTGTCTTCGGTTTTGAATTACTATCCCTGGTATTCACAACCGTTGCCAGTATTGCTAGTTGCCAGATGAACTGTTTTTGTAAAAATTAAAGAAAAACAGTGTTACCTGACAGAAGGGGACGCTATGCACAACTAGCAGAAATCCACCTCTTACTTAGTTTAGCCTCTTCTCCCAGCCGGAGCCTGAGCCAGCAAGACAATCAGTCACCAAAACAGCCAGGGAAAGGATGTGCTATATTCTCAAAACGTTCCCAGCGAAGACAGTGACTGAAAAATGGGTGCAATTCAGCTATTCATCCCCATTTGCTAGATTCTGGTTTGAAATAGATATGGATGCAGAAATAAATAATGAAGACAGAAGAACCTGGAGATATGCAGAAAGAAGCAGAAGAGTGTGAATACACAGAGCCACATACACAGTCTGTCTGCTTCCGGAGGGCACAAAAGAGTTCAAAGATTAGATACAATGGAGAAAGAATTTCCTTTTTCCGTTCCCTTTCCCAGTGTGCACTGTCTCCAGGAAAAGTACTCCTCCTGCAGCCTTTTCTTAAAGTACCATGGGGAAGAAAATGAATTACTTTTTGTCCTTTCCCAGAGATCTTGAAACTCGTGCAGGACAAACCTACTATCTCAATTGCCCAAGGTAAGGGGTGAAGGTAGAAAGAAGAAATCTGGTAATAAAGCACAAAAATACGATTTTTTCAGTACTTGCAAGATTTCAAAATTGGCTGCTAAAAGCTCCTGAGCAAAATATAGGCATACAAAGTGGAAAAGAACTACCCAGTACAAATATGTGAATTGTGTAAACCTCCAACATCAGTAGTTCACCTTGTATCATTCTAATTTTGTTACATCTTCAGTAGATGCTATGCCATATCTCTGATCATCCTTTTCAGTTTTCTTTATACTTTTAGCGGCTGGTTGGTTGTTTTTTTTTAAATACACCAAGAAGACTTATGATAAAACACTTGATTCAAATAGGAACATATTGTCTTCTGTCTGAAGACACCAAATAGCAATATAGGATTTTCATACTGGTATCTATGGTAGCTTCAATATACACCTCCTCACTGGTAATAGCCTGCTTTGATCCAATGAAAATGAACTGTTCGAACTGTAATTCTCACTACTGCCACATGAATTACTTTGCATTTATCATTACTGAATTTCTTTGCTCATTTTATTACCCAGCTAGTCAGTTTTGTAATATTATTTCACAGTGTCTTAGTATCTTCACTATCCTGAAATTCTGGATCACCAAGTTCCATCATTCATTCTCTTTTTCTGAATAATTTCCAGAACTGATCCCCACAGAACACCACTGTTAACTTTCCAACACTATGAAAGCTAACAATCTACTCCTTTCTTCCACTTACAGTGTATAACTCTGTGACCAAAAGAATTCATATCCATGAACAAATTTAAACCAAAACCAAAACGAACAAAAAACCCACAAAAACCCAGAGTCTTTGGTGAAAGTTGGAAAATGGCTTTTTGGAATTTTAAAACAATATACAGACTCAATCAGCAACATCCACTGTATGTATTTCAAAGAACTCCCACTGATTTGCAAGGCATAACTTTCATCTCTTAAAGATATAATTATTCTGCCTCATCCTATTCACCCACATGTTCACTAAATCCATTCTTTAATAAAGATGCCAATAAGTCTGACCAGCACTGAAGTTATATTTACATTAGTATTACATTCCCAGAACAGACTTTACATATATACATATATATATATACGTGTGTATATATATATATATTTTTTTTTTTTGTATGCAAGAGGCAATCATGGGGGAAACAAGATTTTACACACAAAAGCATCAACTGGAGTAAGGAGTCATAGCAGCTGCAGTCACCATTCTGAATTAATTAGTTTCCAAGTGACTATCAAGATATTTACAGTAGGTCTCCAATTTCTTTTTTTCTCCCTCTTTCAACCCCTCCAGTTACAAGAAATAAGAATAAAAACTTTACTACGCTATAAAAGAAAAAATTATTTTACAGCTGTGAAGAACAAAAGACCTAACATTTGATTAAGGATTTTGAGACAATGTAATTTTGATCTGCCATATTAAGTACATTCACAATTTACTGGAGGTATTCTTCTTAGCTTCACCAGAATAAACTAAGTACAAAGACCAGCTAGTATACAGCAAGAAATTAACTAGAACTGGCTCAGAGCTCTCACAAGGACCATCTCACTTGGCAACTATTAGTACACTTCAGCATGAGATGGCAAAAATGTAAAGAAAAGGTAAGCAGTGCTTACAGAAAAAAAAATGTTTCTATCTCAGGTTCAGAGGAATTATAGAGAAGGTTAACAAAGAGGGCCAAGCTGATGCACTAAATTGAAATCAACAACAACAACAACAAATCTGTTTGGAATACACATAAATATTTTCAAAATGAGCACAGAAACATGCTGACACTTCTGTCATTATTTTGAATAATAGTAACAACACTAAGTCTTTTGGTGTGCTGTCACTGCTCAATTTTCAAAAAAAAAAAAGGCATATGTGTTGCATTTACTTTTTGTGCCACTACAAAGGTTGCCTCTTTATTAAAATCAACAATAAAAATACAGAATTCAGAAAGGACATGGAGTCTCATCGGCAAGCCATATTTTTTTAAAAAGTGAAAATAGCTTTTTTTGCATCCCTACAAAAAATAAGCTAAAATAAGCTAGTAAAATCCTTACACAAGACTCAAGAGGAAAAAGCTTCATCTGCAACCATATTTTTAAGATAGTTGACAAACTTTACTTAGAACCTACTTTAATATTTCCCTTAAGTTGTGTCAAATCCAACCAAAACCTGTCTTTGTGATGTTTTCACTTTGTAACTAACAATCTAGTACATTAAAAAAGGACATGATAACTGCTTCTATTTAAGTATCTTGTCAACTATGAAATCTTGAAAAATGAAGCTGGTGATATTTTCGCTGACTTTTATATTTAAGAAATGCAGTCCACCCTTTTATGCAATCCAAAGCAGTACTTGGTGTTAAAAAAATCTTTGCTTCTGTTATCATAACAAAATAAAACAGCAGGAATGTATGTCAGTTGTTTTCTAATTCCAAATTAAAATTCTACAACAAAAGATTTCTTTCTAAGTATTCTTTCATGCTTATTATCTAAAAAAAAAGGCATCGTATTCTGCAGCTTTCTCATGCTGAGATGATTAAGCTTCCTCATTTTGACCTTGCAGAAGGACCAAACAGGAGAATGACTTGGGAAAGCACTTATACTAAATATGAGGTTTCCCATTTTAGCATAAACATAAATGGAAGAAATTTATCAGTGAAAATAACATTAAATGCTATGAAGATTAAGAACGGAACTCTGTCGGTGGGTACACCAACTTGCCTATTTTAAGAATGATGTTGGAAAAAGGTGCTAGGTAGCAATATTCTAGGGAAGTAGGTATATTGAGGAGATACAGCCATGTAGTCTCCTGACAAGGCGTTCCTCCCTCATTGTTATTAATCAAGTATATCGAGATCTGAGCCTCAGATCTCATAAACACAGGGAAAGCCATCGCAATAAACATTCATTCAGCTTATCACTTCTTCTGTATACTTGTATTCCACCTCAGCTATGAAGAACAAAACATTTCTACTTTGATAAAAAAGTTGTCATCATTCACTTGTAAGGGCAAGCACACGTACATATTGGTAGACAGATGTAAGCTAACTTTCCACAAACTAAATTCCATTTGGAAGTAACATCCCTCTGCTGACACTGACCACAGTATTGAACTCTGCAGTACACCACCAGTTACTGTCCCCCAGTTAGGTGGTCTTCAAGCTGCTATAAAAATCCTTTTTGCTCAGCATTCCAGAAAGGTTTGATCCACTTCACTGTCTCTTTATTTAGTCCTTGCTTCTTCAGTTTTTCAGTGAGCATGTCACGGGATATGGTGTCACAAGCTTTACTGAAGCAGAAACAACCCCTGTTCATCTCACCCATCAAGATAGTCACCTCACCATAGAAGGCTATGAGGTTAGTCAAATGTGATTTCCCCATTGTAACTCTGCTGACTACACTGTCCTTTATATTTTTGTAAATGGTTTGCAGTATTATGTTCTCCACTCATCCCCTCAGCCATTGAGGAAAGGCTGCCTGGCCTCCAGTACCCTGATTTACCTTCATGCCTTTCCTGAAGATAGGAGTGATATTTGCTTCTTCTCAGCTGTCAGGAATCTCCCCGCAATGTCCCCTCAGTTGGCTTCGCCAGGACCTTCTGAAAATGACTGAGGCTGGTGACAATGACCAGCTTCGTCATCAACTAAGGGCTCACTCCAGCAGGTCCCATGGACTTGTGTATGTCCACTTTGTTGAACTGTTCCCTAACCTGACCCTCCTTCTCCAGGGGTTGGTCTTCCTTGGTCTGGACTTTCCCACCAGTTCCAGGGACCCAGTACTCCTGGAGGCTGCTCTTACCTGCACTAAAGACTGCAATGGACAATGATTGATTACAATGGGCTTTTGAATGTACTTCATCTGAAATCTCCTGTCCACTCAGCAGTGGCCTCACATTTTCCCTTGTCTTCCTTTGGCTGCTGATACTCCCACAGAATATTCCTCCTTTTTTGTTCCTTTCTTTCAGGATCCCAAATTCCACCAGATTGGAGTCACTGGTAGCAACAGTGCCCCTGACCTTCACCTTGCTGACCAGTTCCTTCTTGTTTGTATATATCAGGTCCAACAGAGCATCTCCCATCATCGGCTCATCAATCACCTATGCTAGAAAGTTATTATCAGCATTCTCCAAAAATCTCCTGGATTGCTTGACAGCTGCGGTTCATATCTCTGCAGCAGAGAGTGGGGCAATTCAAGTCTGCAAGAAGCTGTGGACACGAGGTTCCTTTAACTTGTCTGAAGAAGGCCTCACCTATGCCCCAGGCACACTCTGCATGGCCAAAGGGGAAAGCTGGTGGTGGAGAAAGTGGGGCTGGGGTAGGGGGGCTCAAGCCAGCGCTGGTGCCACTGCTGGTGGGGGACACTGTGTGCAGTCACACTACCCTTCATGCGCCCAGTACTTTCACCTCAAAAACTAAGCAGGGGCAGGCCTGGTTAGTACCGGGATGTTCACTGCCCAGAGACGACCCTTTGCCTCTGCCCCTTTCCCTTCTGGGTTTTTCCCCACTCTCTCTTCCATTGTCCTCCTTCTAAAGCCTCCTCACACATGATGTGGAAACTGGCCAGACAGGAGCTAATGGGTGTAGGGCCATCCATCCACCTCCTTTTTGTCATGCTGGCCCAGAGACTGGGAGATGCATCTTCCACCTCCTTGGGGTGGGGTGGGTGGAGGTGTGAGGAGGTCTTTCTGCCCAGCCAAGCTGGTGCAAGGGCTTCCCCTTTGCCTCATCCCCTTTGAGGGGCTGGGGCAAGTCCCTGGGCTGGATGGAGCATGTGGTGTCCTGGGAGCTAGTGGGAGGTGAGGGCAGGAGGAGGCAGGCAGGGCACTGATGGCAGAGCTCCAGCACTGTAGGTGCTGGTGGGGAGCATGGGGGAAATCAGCCACTAACCACGGCCGGGCCTTGCGGGTACACAGCACTCCGAGAGGGGAGGCTGCTGTGGTGCTTTGGCCTGCATCGCAGGGCGTGCACCCAGTGTCACGGGCAGCCTTTGCCTGGTGGGAGCTGTGTAACATTGGGAAATTGTGCTCTGCAGATGGTATGGGGTGCGTGAAGTGATCTGGAAGGGGGTCTTCATCTTTGTATCAGAAATAGTGTGGCCAGAAGGACTAAGGAAGTGATCAGCCTCCGTATTCAGCACTGATGAGGTCCCACCTCGAATCCCATGTTCAGTTTTGGGTCCCTCACTACAAGAAAGACACTGAGGTGCTGGACAGAGTTCAGAGAAGGGCAATGAAGCTGGTGAGGAGCCTGGAGCACAAGTCTGATGAGGACCGGCTGAACGAACTGGGGCTGTTTAGCCTGGAGATAAGGAGGTTGATGGGACACCCTCTCACTCTCTACACCTATGTGAAAGGAGGTTGTAGCGATGTGAGTAACCACCCCTTCTCCCAAATAATAAGTGATAGGCAAGAGTAAATGGCCTCAAGTTGTGCCAGGGGAAGTTTAGATTGGATATTAGGAAAAATTTATTCATGGAAAGGGTTGTCAGGTGTTGGAACAGGTTGCCCAAGTAACTGGTTGAGTCACTATCCCTGGAGCTGTTTAAAAGTCGTGTAAATGTGGCACTTAGGAACACGGTTTAGAGATGGGCTTGGCAGTGTTAGGTTTCCAGTTGGAAAACTGGCTTTTCCAATGTAAAAGATTCTACGATTCTGTTATCTGTTTCTGATCATGCCATGTGTAGCAGATTGTCACAGTAATATTGCCTAGGTTAGTCTGTCTGGTAATGGTGACCCTTATGCTCTTAACTGGTTTATTATCCATCCCAAGGCAGTGTTACATGAATTCCTGATGCTCTCTCACATAAAGGGCAATTTTGTCTTCATTGTCTTCCTAGCCCTAGTTTGGCTATAAGATGATTATGGAGGATTATGTCACAGACTTTGCTAAAGTCAAGGTATATGACATATGCTGCTTCCTTCTTGTCCATACAAACAGTGATCTCATCACAGACCATCATCAGGTCAGTTAGGCACAAGTCGCCCTTGATAAATCCATGCTAGCTATTCCCAGTCATTTTACTGTCCTTCCTGTTCCTGGAATTAGCTTCCAGAATGGCTTGCATCCATAGCCTTCTAAGAGATTAAGTTGAGACTGACCAGTCTGTATTTCCTCAAATCTTCCTTCTTCAAGTTAACCACGACGTTTGCCATTTTCCAAACATCAGTAACCTTTTTCAATTATTGTGACCTTTTAAAACCAATAAAAGCAGCCTCATCATGACATCAGTAATCTCCTTTTGCACTCCACAGTTCAACACATCTGGTCCCCTGGACTTGTATATGCCCAAGTGACTTATGCATTCCTTAATGGCATAATTTTCTGCTGTGGATAACACTTCAGTCCCCCAGACTCTGGTTGTAGGTTCTGGAAGATGAGAAGCCAAAGGGCAAAACTGACCAGTAAAAACCATGAGGAGAAAAAAAGTACTGAATACCTCACCCTTTTCCATATCCTCTGACTGAGCTGTGGACCCTTTATTTTCCTTTAGCTTGCTCCCAATGTACTTATAGAAGCCATTCCTGCAGGCCTTCACATTCCCCACTAGTCGGAAATCCAGCTGAGTTTCCTATGTTTTAACACTGTGTGCATTCAGGCAGTGTCTCTACATTCCTCCCAGGTTGTCTACTCTTGCTTCCACCTTTGGTGGACCTCCTTTCCTCATTTGGGCTCAAGAACACACTGTTTATTCATGCCATCATCTTCTGTGTTACATTAGGTGCTCTTTAAATCGTGTTTTTTACTTGGAAGAGCTTTCTACTTCAGCCCTGACATAATTTGAGATGTGTATTAAGTGAATTTTCAGAGTTGTTATGACAAAAATAATTTGCCTTACTAGGGCATACAGTACCTAGAAGAGCCATGTAATGCCATTGAAAAAGTAGAACACAAGCAATAAAATTCAGGTTTTTTTAAAAGAGAGTGACTTCCTGCACGTTCTCCTGAGTAATGCACATACAGATCTATCCACCACTCAAAGCACCAAGTTTCCTGCATTATTGCAGAGAAATGCATCGAGCATTGATAAAAAGTCAAACACTTCCCACAGCAAGAATCTGCACTGCTCTGTTGAAGGAGGGCTGAATGACTTCAAGTTCTACCCCTTCTTCCTTCCATGAAATGGTCTGGAAGTGGCACCTGACCTATACCATCGTGAGAGCTGGACCAGCTCTGCCTCTGTCTTCTGTTGAGAAGCATCAAGGACTCTT
The DNA here is from genome assembly GCF_036013445.1 of Caloenas nicobarica. Classification (NCBI taxonomy): domain Eukaryota; kingdom Metazoa; phylum Chordata; class Aves; order Columbiformes; family Columbidae; genus Caloenas; species Caloenas nicobarica. The sequence continues at coordinate 33,588,248 of NC_088284.1, forward strand.
CCTAAGCTGATTACACTACAGTTTAAAAGCTTCCCCATTACTTGTTTAAAAACCTTCAAAGGTTAAACATTCTATCAGTAATATGAAGGTCTGCTATCTATCAAGGAAGAAAATATGCAAGGCTGTTGTTGGAAACATATGCTAAGAATCAGAAAAAGCAAAACTGCAAAAAGTGCATTAGTCCTCACTCTTACTTAAGATAATTCTACAGTGAGATGTTAACTGAAACTGAGGCTACAAAAGATGAAAGCATTAACCAAAAAAGGAACCACCACTGGTAGAAGAAAATTATAAAGGCTTCTTGAAAAAATTCCATGCAAAAGAACCAGACTAAAAGAAAGAGCTATCAAGCTCCTTAGGCTGACGTACTCTAAAATCATCAGCTTCCCAGTCCTGAGAAAAAAAATTTTCTCACCCATATCAGTATTACTTTCACGAAATTGGATGATTTTTGTTCCAAGGGCAAAGACTGTAAAAACATCCTTCAGACTGAAGCTCTACCTTTACAAAATGATTTGGCTTTCAAAAGCTTGACAGTAATACTGGAGTTCACACTTTACTTCTGCTCATATCTTGCTAAAATATAAAGCTGAGAGAAAATAGAGTAAAGCATTATTTTTTCTGATCTCTCTTGTACTAAACTCATTATTCTGCAATAAATATTGTGTTTTAAGTGTAACTATTTTTCCAGTGAGTATTTTCAGGACAAAGAAAATATCTTTCCAAGCCATGTAACAATGGTTGTAAGCAACTGCTGCTCATTCCCAACAACTGGAAGACATTTTTACTTTAAGCATTGTAAATAGGCTTTCTTCTGTATCTCATTAATGGACATCATCCATATGCAATATTCCTACAACAACACCTGCCATCATAACAAGGTTTTCATTGTAAGGTAAAGGCAAAAACTACTCCTAAATACACAGTAAAGCAACTACATAAAGTTGTATTAAGACTTACTTTCAGTTAAGAAATTTAAACAATTCAAGATAAGATACACGTTGCTAAGAAATTGCTAGACAATCAGGTTTTTTTTCTGTAAATAAACTTAAAAAAATCATAGCTTCTTAAATAGGGTAAGAAGTACCCTACAGTGGGCAATTAATCTATTTTGACAGTATCATCAAGCCTGACAAACCAGTAAAAAAAGAAAATCCTATAAGTATACACAAATTTATATTTTTTAAAAAGTAACATCATAGTGGAAGGACTAAAAGGATCATACTGTCCTTTTTCTCCCATCTTTCATGAGTTGTTAAATAAATATTTTATACAGTTTTGGCAAAACAAAATCTGATGAACTCAAAAAGCAGTGTACTATTCCAATAGCTTTGAGAATTCCTACAAACAGTTAACCCAGTTCCTGCATCCATGTAATAGGAATTTTTAACTGCTCTTATTTCCTACAGTGTTTACTTCTGATCATTGTGCTTGCGACACTATCAATTGTATTTGTCAATTAAGTTAATTTTAATCTCCGGTCTTACCAATGAAAACATCAAGAATACATGATACATGCTATTTGCAAATTCAAATAACAAAAAGCTTAATACAGCCCATCAACAACCCTTCTTAGGTTTTCAATACATGCAGAACTGTGCATGTGCAAGTGTCTATAGGAAATAAAAAAGCAGACACAGACACAGTATTTAACTTGAAAACTGAGCATCTAATTATGTCCTACTCCTAGGAAACAGTATATTTAGAGTGAAATTATGTCAGCAGTGCCTGTTTACAGTCTACTTGAAGACAGGAAAAGATTATCCCCACAAGTTAGTGATAAGACAAGTGTTATCAAATAATAGCAAGCATTTTCTCCTTCCTATGACATCAGGTTGTAATTAGTACAGATACACACTAGAAAGAGAAGTTAAGATCTTGTAACTGAAAGCTTACATTTGTCTTATTCAGAAGGACAGCAGCTCTTGTAAGTCCTGCTGAGCTGCAGGCAGCCAGCCAGCCCCTTAACAACAGATGCACAGTCAGGCAATTGATTTGTTGTTGTCGTTATTACAGTCTGGATGAAAGAAAATAGTTGTTCCACGAAGTGGCTGCAGTGTGCTGACCGAGTAATAGATTCCCAAAGTAAATGAACTAATACAATAGGCTCCTGGGTTTAGAGGCAGCTGAATGCAGAAATGTAGTTCTGAAGATGGTGAGGAATTCTCCTTTATTGAGATCTCAACCCCTCAGATTTTTCTTCTGAGTAAGAGAAACTTAAACCACGGAAATAAAAACTCCAGTAAAATACACAACTGTGTGAAAGTCCCAGAATTTCAGTTCTTTCTGATCTTGACACAAGTTCCCTGTGAAGTGGAATCCTCTCATGCCTGAGGTCATCAGGATACATGAAGTCCTTCCCAAAAAACCCTGTTAATGCCAGCAGTCCCCAGAAGGCTTTTATTTTATGGACACATGGTTGCAGAAAGGTGGTCTGTCTGTTCTTGACTGATGGAATAAAAATGAATATTTAGAAAGAGGTGTGTTGTCTTTGACAACTGTGAAAAACTCAAAAAATTCCACTATTTTCATTTCTTCCAAATATGTATTTTCTTCAAGCTATATCAACCCTTCATGTTTTTCCAACCAATAAAGAATGTCTAGAAGTTTTAAGTAGCCATCTCAACAACTCTTTTAATCTGAAATTAAACAAGCTGTCAGACTTTGGTGTAACATGCGCTTTCTAGTTTCCAGCCACTTCAGCTGGTGTAAATATTTTTGGGTTTTGTTGTCTTTTTAACTGAACTCTTTGCAGCTGGGTATACTTCTCAAGACTAAACATGCCGTAAAGGAGAAGGCAGACATTTCTTCTTACATAACACACTTAAGTAGAGGTTTATGGACTACTTCTCCATGTTATATGGAAAATGGCCAATTCCTATATTCTGCACACAGACAGTCAACCAGTTCTAAAAGGATCTGCATCTCCTCTGACAAATGTTTGGGGATCCACACACTGAAACTGCTACAAAAGTCTGGATAACACAAGCCTGCTCTAAGGTGCAACTTCGTAGACTGCTTTCCATTATTGACCATTTCTATTCTGTCCATTCTTTCCTAAAAATTCAAAAATATCCATTTAGATTATGCAAAGAGTTCTTCATGAAACCCTATGATCAAAAACTTCAGACAAAAGGTTGCTGGGAGTGACGTTTCACCAACATAAAGACTCTCACTATCTCAGATAATATCAATGATTTCTGTGAAAGTTGTCTTGTTACTCTTCCATGCTAAATGAGGAATATTTCTACACCAACTCTAAAAAGCTCTTAGTCTAGAAATCAACAATGGTGGAAAAATACGTAAACAACTAGTGTCTTTTAGGCTGTGATTCATAAGAAACAGGAATTTTTCTTTCATCTAAGAAACAAATATACTGTAAAGCTAGTAAGTGTCTATTTGTTCATTTTTAAAGACTAAAAAATGTCAAGAGAACAAATCTTTTTGCTATAAAAATTATATTAATATAAGGGTGCATTTTTTCTAACAATAAAGACCACCTACAGCACCATTTGAGATAACTGAGTGCATTTACTAGCTGTTTGCTTGAGAAGTGGCAGAGCTTTTCCTCTTTCTCAGCTGCCCACTCTGAAGACTCCTCTCTTTAGAGAAAACTATTTCAAAGCAAAATTTGTTTGCCTTTAGCTCTCCAGATTACAAATTTATTCTTCCTTGACATATGCTCTTAAAGTTAACACTTACGAGTCCTGCACTCATTAACGCCAACTGAAGAAACAGATTGAATGTACTTGGCCAACACAGCCTGAGAACACGCAGTCTTTAAGATGTCTGCATCAGTCACTCCTGAAAGGAAAAGCACAATGTGGACAAAGCAAACAGTTCCAGGAGTCGTGTGCAGAATGGATTTTGCAGTGAAACCCTTTCAGGAGTGCTCACAGAAGCCCTGTAAAACATGGAGCATCAGATGCACCACATCTGATCACTTGATGTATTTCTTCTTAAAAACCGAGACATGTTTCCAGAATCCTTATCATGCTCCAACAAGCACGTAAATGTGTCATCAAAAAATAAATATAAAAAAAGAAAAAAGAGCAATCACAAGACCAAGCTTAAAACTGATGGCAAGCCAGAAAAGCGGAATGCTTATGACCAGTGCTTTACCGTTCAATACACCACTGCCCATTTCCTTTTCCCCTTTACTGATTTGTGAGGACCCTTGTTTTGTAAGTACAGTGCTAAAAATCCCTATGATTCCATCTGATGAATCTGGCACAAAGCACATCTAAATGGGTCAGTGAAGCCTTTCCCGTACCCAGCTTTTGTGAAGACTGAGGTCTGTACAAGGATCAGGAAACAAAGACAGAAAAGTTAACAAAAAAAAAAAAAAACCAACACCACAAAAAACCCCACAAAGTAAGGGTGATTTAATCACTACAGTCATCAATGGAAAACAAACAAAAGAGATATTTTATATGAAAACCGTTCTCTTGGCCTATACAGGACTCTTGTGCTCAAGCCTTATAACTGGAATTTGTACCTCATTTCAACACACAAGATTTGAAGCAATATTGGCTACAACTGGGATACTACTAGTACAAAACACTATGAAGTTCCAAAATTTCTGAAGCATTTGCTGAGATGTCATAATGTATAAAATAAAAGCTATATCAATTAACAGCAAGGCTGAAGATAACAACAGGTCTGACTGTAACGGTACCACTCCCTTGCAGCTAAAACTTCAAACTACTACAAAACTTTGAAGTTGAAAGTAGAACACAAGTAGCATCATACTTGAAACTAAGAGGGCTGACAAGGAGGATACTACATTGTCAGGGACAAAAAATGGCTTCTATAATCCTGACCAGCACGAGAACTTCAGCTTCCATGCTTTAAGTGTTACAGTAAAAACTACAAGCATCATGCATTTCTAAACAAATTCATGTTTAGCCTGGCAAGCTTAAGACTCAAGTTGTCTAATGCCTTGACAGATGCAGCAAACAAACACGGAAATACACAAATATCCATAATTTTCCATCTGTGCTAATGACCAAGCTGACTCTGGAAATATTTCAGTTAAGTTTCAGTAATGCAGTTCCAGAAAACAGACAAAGCTTTTTGCTACTGAAATTAAGGACCTCTAATATTGAAATATCTAAACATGGTATTACCTTCATGGCATGGATTTCTTCTATTAATCTCTCAACTCGTTTTTGGTTCTTTAATTTCAAGTCTTCTGGACCCCTGCAAATGAAGTCTGTCTTCATTAAAAAAATATGAGTTCTCTTAATTTTATTTCCCCATGTACTAAGTAACAAAATAAAAATATCACAGAAGCGAGTATAAACACATTCACTTGTTTCTAAATAAAGATTTTAGCAAAAAATTGAACATAATCTAATGCTTTCACTGATTTCAACAGAGGAAAACACACTGGGGATTTACTAGAATAATAAGACAGACAAGTGTTACTTTACTAGAAAATAGTAACTACAATTCCAATTAATGACACGTAGGAGACACTGATATCTCAAATATAATTACATTTTAAGATCTGTAATATTTAAATATAAAAGCTTATTTGGCTTGCTTCTTATTTTGCACAGTTTCCTAAAATTGTGGGAGAAGAGTACACTGAACTTACACTTTGAACACAGTGACAGACGTATCTTATACCATCTCCAATAAGACATATCATAAGTTACTTTTGGCCAGTTATCTTTAAAAACATAATCTACAAAATGTTGTTTTAACTATTTACTTAAACATTAATCAATACTAATTGATTTGTTGTTGTTGTTATTACAGTCTGGATGAAAGAAAACAGTTGTTCCACGAAGTGGAAATTGTGCAAACTGAACAGTATTTTTTGCTATAGAACCATGCAGACAATTGCAGTGAGAAAACGTTGCACAACTTAGTCAGCAGCAAAATAACATAAAAAAATCAAGTCTAACGCTTTTAAAAGTGTTGTAAAAGGTTCCATGACTGGGATTAGCTTCCAATACACTATATCCATTTAAAAAATGTTATTGCAATTCTGCTTTATGAAACTGCTTTTTCTATAGTATTTTTAGTTTATCTAAAGTGATGTAAAAATAAGATAAATACAACTTATGCATCATAGCCCCTGAAGTTTTAAATGTAATATATGTTTCTCCCACTTGTGTGGTTTTGGGAAAACAATTAAGATACTGTCTAGTTTATAAATACAATAAGAAGAACACTGATACTTAAAACTGACTTTTTCAACTTTAGTTTCGCGATGTGTCTGGTTAGTCTGCGGATAGTCAGGACTCTGGCCTTTTTCACGTCTTTTCTCATCTTCACAACCTGTCAGAAAGATAGAAGACATTACAAAGCTTGTTTTCCTTGATTAGTTTCCATATAGAATATATTCATTACATTGACTTAAATTTTAGAAATCAGTTCAACAAAAAGAACAATTTTTGAAAACAGAATGCACCTCCCTGCTAACTAAATCCCAGTTCAAATTAATTCAGATTTCATTTAAAATCAAACTGCTTCCATAAACATCAGAGGAAGAACAACCAACCATCTAAAATCTGTCTGAGCTCTCAAGAGAAGACAAGACTTTCCTAATTAGCCATACTTTATTCTCTGAGGTAGACTGAGCTACAGACTTGAAGAGACTCACCTTTTGCCTTTAATTTGCCTAGATATTGCCTTGTTAATGATGCACATTTTGGAGATAAGGGAGTCAATAGTGACCTTGTTTTTTACAAGTCAAAACCCACTTATTTATTCAGATATGTCTTACCGTCACTGTTAAGATTTTGTATTTGACAGTTAAACTTAGAAGACACAAAATATTAAAACAAACAACAAATCAATCTTCTTGACAAAAAGCCAAATTTATCTTAATATTATCTAGTGGGATAAGTTTCAAAATAAGTTGGCATCTCTTTCTCAAGGAAATTCTTTACCTCAGATTTCTCAGAAGTAACATCAAAATGATTGCTAAAATGATTGCTTCACGGTGTTTGCACCGTCAAGTCAGTTCCATGAGGAATATTAGTATTATAAGCCTGCATCAAGCTTGACCGAAAAAGAGAAGCAATAAGTCTTCAAAGCTCACAGAGTAACATTTTGCACCTACAACGGGAAGCCTGGCTAGTATATATCCCCTGTGCAGCGACCATAAAGGTGAGATTATATAATTTTTTAAAAAAAACACCAAAGAAACAAATGAAACCAAAACACAACAAAACAACAACAAAAACCCCCACATACTTTGCACACCTGATTATGTCTGTACTTAGGTTACTGACACAACCAAGTGGTGAAGGCTTGAACTGTATTCAGCAATGGCTCTGCTGAAGGCTTGGTCAGAGAAGAACAACTTCTGGAGAGACACACATGCTGATTGCCAGCCCCACTCTTGCAGGGCAGAGGAGGAGCGTGTAAAGCAGAACATTCCCCAAAAGCAGGGAGAGGGTAATTATACCAGGACAGCATTACTGGCACTTGTGCAGAGAGAAGGTAAAAGGCAAAGAAGATTTTTGGGACACGAATGACTGACTTTAAATTGGTCTCCTGTTCTAAAAGCTGTACTACAAAGGGTTAGTACTTGCCTCGGTTACCCTAGTGAAAATAACTGTGCACACAGGTCTACCTGCATGTATTTCTACTTCAGTTAACAGCAGAAACCACGTGCCAAAAAGCACCTGCGCCAAGTCTCTGCTAGACAGTAGCACTGCTCAAGTCTCCATGAGCTAAGGAAGAAAACCTTACCATGATGATTTGACATGTGGGCATGTTAACATTTATTTGTATAAAATACTGAATGGAATTATCACAGCTGTCTACATTACATCATCTTCTAAATGGAAGAAAGAAAACAAAGCATCTTCTGGTTTAATATCTCTTAGATGTACGTTCAACAAGTTTGGCACTTCAGATGCAACCTGTGTATGCCTTCTTAGAATGTGAAGGGGGGGTTGATTTTTTTTTTTTTAAATAACCGTTAAAAACATCCACAAGCTACAAACACATTCAAATTTAAATAATTCATACTTAACATATTAGTTACTTTGAATCAAAACAAAAAGTATACTTAACCTCTCTAAAAAAATATTTTGTAACGTATTTCTTAATAGAAATATTAATGCAGACACAGTAAGTTTCTGGGGCCTACAAGAGCCAAAAACCAGCCTTTCCCTCTGCCAGCCCATGAAGGCTACACAGACATATGACAGCAGGAATGAGGGAAGGTATTCACTCTTTGGCAGACTAGGAGTATCAATTTATGTAATCCACAGTCACTTCTTTCACACGGGACAGTATGCATCAACTATGTTCTTGGAAGTACTTGCAAAGTTTTCAAGAAAGCAGCCAGCTTTTTGGGACAGAAATAAAAAGGTTTTGCTTCAAATTTACATTGTGCCTGAAACAATGGGGCTTAGACCACCAGGGTGGTTCCCAGGACTCACTGAACTATCCGCCTCTCTTCTTACAAAGAGAGATAGGCAACTTCGTCTTGAGCAAAAAAAATACCAAAAAAACCCCTACCAAAACCAGCAGTAGATTTTGAAAAATAATAACAAACATTTACTCATAATAACTAAGATATTTTTAATACATACATTAGAAAATACAAAAAAGAGAAGGAGACGTCTTTGTACTCAGAAAAGCTGCAGTAAAATTCAGGGTCAGGCAATAAGGATTTTTAATCTACTTAGAGATGAATCTACTTAGAGAGAATAATTATGACCACAGGCACATTTAAAAGCAAACAATTTCTTCTACCAACAGGAACAAATTCTAGGATTCCTGGAAATACAGGATGTGTGCATTTGTAAGTGGAAATAACCACTGCTTTCTTTGTTGAAGACTTTCGTTATTCTGTAGGAAAACATTATCTACAAGACAAGACATTACTATTTATTCATACTAGCAAATATCTGTGTTTATTCATGATTAACACCTTTTCTAATGACTGTTCTTCAATAGTAATAGATAAAATAATAATTATTAAATAAATAAATATATCTAAAAGAAATCATAGGGGAAATGAACCCACTTTTAAAAACAAGCCTAGGTAGTAACACCTACTAGCCTGAAAGCATGTGAAGATGTTTCAAAAGCTATGGTTCGGAATAAAAATGATAACCATTCTGCACTGTGCTTTCCACAGTACATTGTAAGTACTTACTTTACTACAAACCCTAAATGAAGATGAAACCCAAAAAAGTTCCATGGCTGCAGGTACTCCACAAAGAGAGGCTTCCATCACCCCAGCAGCTTGCAACCTACAGTAAGCTTTGCCACAAAACACGATCTCTACCAACCAGCTGCACACAAGCCATTTCAAGCCACAGGCAGACAGTGGCTGCTGCTGTTTCAAGAGAGTAAGGTATGAGATCAGCAGACTAGTTGCCAGACAAGAACTAGAAACCCTCTCCTGCAATTTACCTTTATGCTTAGAGTGCACATTGCTGATGGGGATTATAACAGGAATTGCCAACTTCAGCACAACCTGCGCCTCCCGGTACTCGCTGCTGGTAGCAGCAGTATCTGGCAATAAAAAGAGCCCCGACTTGGATGGATGGGTGCACTTGGCATGGTACAAATGAACAAGAGGGTATATGTCAAACCAAGAGGGTGATTTCCAGCAAATAATGCATCTAACAAGTGTGTGTTTAAAGGCCCCACAATAACTATATTTAACCCTGAATTTACAGCTGAGGAAGTGAGAAACCAACAGCTTCAGCCACTTTGCAATCTTAGTCCAGATTGCTCCTGCCTCTGAGGGGTGAATAACCATTCCCAGAGATCTGTCCTCTTGTGTGGTAGTCCAGTCAAGCCTTCCCCAGTCCTCAGCCATGTCCAAGCCCTTCTCATGCCCAAAGAGGGGGAATAAAAAGAAAGAAACTGATACATGATTGTTCTATCATAACTTTGATCTCTTAGTTTCCTTCTATTTTTTTTTTCTGCAAGACTATAGTTTGGTTTGAATACTGATATTTCAGTCATAGTTACAAATTACTTAATTTCAACTAACAAAAGTCTTGTATGGGCTGAGTCAGTGCCTGAATCAGTGTTGGACTTACTGGAAAGGGCTTCTGATCACATACATTATCCCTTTTAAATTAATGGGACATGGTTATTGTATACAAGACAAAACACGTGTAATAGAATAGAAAGTTATTCTAACAGCCTCTCACACAATTAAGCTGTTGCAAAAAACGTTCTATGAAAATTTTCAAGTTTCTTGAAGAGAAACCTATGGTATTTTTAGACGAAAGAAAGAAAGAAAAAATATCTGATTTAGGTTCCAAAAACGTAAATCATTATGGCAAGGTCCTCATATTGGTGATGGCAAAAAAACCACACCAAGCAATGTGGACAAAATGACAGTAATGTGCATTAGATTCAAATTCACATGACCAGCAAAAGGTATTTGTCTACATATTTTTAAGACAACAGCAGCAAAGTTCTCAAAGGAACACTACACTAGAATAAAATGTTATACTTGGCCACTTCTGAAACTTGTTTTGAGGTCTGTACAGGCAACATGCCTCCAAACTAAGCTAGTGTTCAGCCAATAAGAAAAAAATAAAGGAAAGAGTGACCAAAGATTTGTATAAAGAAAGGTACGTCTCCTCTGAACTGTAGTATCAACAACTATACGTGACCAAAAAAAAAAAACCCACCCAAACCAAACCATTATTCAAAAATTATTAATCCAATGGATTAAGAGAAAAAAAAGCAATAAACGGGTCATGGACAGGAACATGTTAATATATTCTATTCAAAAACATTGAAATACTAGCAGACCTGTGTAGGTTTACAATATGGAAAGTATTTATTTCATGTAACTGTGTACAAAAGCTAGTAATGTACATGAAAATACCTGAAAGACTCAAAATGTCTTAAATTCTTCTTAACTCAGAGTTAGTAAAATTTTACTTATGCAGTAAGCCCCGGCTATCCAAAACGCATGAAAGCCAGTAAACTGATGGCCATGACTTTTTCCTCTGAGTAGCCTGAAGCATATACAACTGTTCTGCTTGGGCTTCAGCCCATGAGATGCTGAACATTTTGGTCCTGACCCAATAATGCACTTAAATTATTAAAAATCCTTAAATAATCAGCACCTGACAGACTCGAGTTTCTTCATCCATCTCTGCTTTATGCCAGTACACAGTCTAGTCCTAGTTCTTGTAAAAGTAACCAGAAAAGACAAATAATTATGTTATCCTGAAGGAAGGACACTGTACCTAACCTCATCCAGTGAAAAAACTCAGGAGTTTATAATGTTCTGAAATATCCGTAATGTCACACAAACACACACCCATTAAACATAGACCTCCTTCCTCTCCCCCAACATGGTAAAGTCTCTCCTACACGAAGATCATCTTCAAGGCCCAAAAACAGCTGCAAAAAATTAATTTACAGTTTGAAGAGACCATTCTTAAGCCATGCTTTGTAATTTTACATAGACATGTCCAAATCTACTTTGCCATATGAGGTCTCATATGTCTTTTCTACCACTTAATGACTGAAAAAAAAAAGGAAAAAAAAAAAAGAGTAGTTCTGAGTTTTTCTGCTTCAGTTTCTTTGTGCTCTCAAGGCTAACAGACTTTATCTGACACGAAGGTCACAGCTGAGAGTGGGATGGCAATGAGAAAACATCGAGAATCTACGTTGTAAACTCTGTCTCAGGAAAGAATTTATTTTTAATACATGTGATCATATTGCTGTCAACAATTTAGTACATATGTGCACAAACAGGGACTAGTGAATGAACGAAAGCAATAAAATCATAGATACAAACTATACCTTAGTCCTACTGGAGACATTTCATGCCAAGAGAATCTAGCAAGTAGAAATAGGAGTCTGATCCATTAACATCAAAATGACCCAAATTAAAAGGAAAAATATGTTTACATGTGTCCAAAGGTATACAATAGCTTCTTGATTTTACTGCTTCAGAAATCTGCTTCTTAACTTCTTCAAATTTAAACAGCACTGCTAAAGTAGAAAGGAAAAAAGTCAATAAAACACACCAAACCAGTTGTGTAGGCTTACTAAATTATGTGTCAACAAGTGTCAAAGCAAAAAATCCAGGTAAAAAAAAAAAAAAAAAGTGAAATGTAGTTAAGTTGAGTATTCAAGGTCTCTCCAATACCTGCAAGAAAAACATGGAACTAAGTACGTTTCAGTTCTCACTGATCTTCTTTCCTTTCCTCATTTTAGGGCACACCAAAAGCATTGGTTTCGTTTTATAGTTACTTGGCAGTCTTCTAACCAAGAAATTACCATGACAACAGAGTATTCTAAAGGTTAAATTTTGGTGCTATTTGGCAACAGAGAGTTTTAAAATTCAAAACACCTGCAGCTGGATCACATATTAGCCAGAACTAACAATAGTACATAATCTTTTGAGTGAATAATCTAAGTGAAAAAATGTTTCTGGAACTTCATTACAAATATTTCTCTCTATTATCTGGAATGTCAGCTTGAAAGATCCAACGACTTTTAGATTCTTCGGAAAAGTGAGGAATTGCCAAGTTTAATTTTTTTCTTATTCTTTAGAAAAAGAATCATTTTATTACAGTATATATTTTATACATGTAAAAATATCTTGAAATAGCCAGCCTTAGACTTATTATAGCTTCATATATTTGAATTATAAAAACATATATAAGTAGGGAGATAAAGGCAGCAAGAACAATGTAAATGCACCTATGTGGTAAGTCAGGGTTCAGTTGTTCAGTTCCAGGACAGTTTTACGCAAATATAGATATATTAAAAAAAAAAAAAAAAAAAAAAAAAAAAGCCACACATCCTAACCTTACAGAAAACGAAACAAGGTGAGTTTTCAGCCAGATCAGTTTATTGAACTATTTCCCTTCATGGCCACACGAATGCTGGCTAGTTCCAGGGCAAAAGTGCAAAGTGAGAATGAGCAGGAGGAGACAGAGAGATGGGCTCCAACAAACCAGACTATGGTTTGATATAAGGATCAAATCCCAGCACAGAGAGTGCTAAGGAACATAGTTTCTTCAGTTAACATCTGTGCTGTACCACTGTAGCATTAATCTTGCCTCTGCCATCTTCAGCTACATGTAAACAGGTTCAAGGCAAGTAGACTGAACTCTATCACTGTAAGTTTAACAAAATGAGGCAACTTTTTCTGGATTAAAATATAGCACCCTGCTGCCCAAAGCAGGCAGAAGTGCCATCACTACCTGGAAGTACCCACAAAGCAAAACACCTGCAGCCTCTCAGGCCTCTGAGCACTTACAGGTTCCCAAGGTGAATTGCTAAAGATGAATGGGAAAAAGCACATTTCCAACTTGGGCATGTTTGCACCTTTCTCACAGGAAAAGTAATGTACACACTCCTTGTGAGTTAACATCAAAGCCTTCTTCCACAGTCTGTCCATGCTGCTGTCTTTGTACTTTCTCAACTGAAGCACTGAAATACGAGTTTCTCATTTCAATACAGCACCGTATTTCCTCCTGCATGGAGAACAGTTGTGATTTCTAGCATAATTTCTTGAAGTGGAAACCACAATGAGTACTCGGACTGCTAGCACAGATTATTTTCATCTAAAGGTTTTGAAAAGTAATTCCAAATATCTCAGATAGTTGGGAGGGAGTAAGGCTAGTCTAGAATTACTTGCTCATTGCCAAAGGCCAAAATTTAATGGATTTACTGCTTCAAAGTCGGTGTCTCACTGTATGGAGTCAGGAGTCAGGTTCTATGTAGTACTTCAGAAAGCATTTGAGCTCTTAAGTCCAAACCAGGATCATGATCTGGCTAGACACAGTTCTAAACCCTAAATAAACAGCAGTAGTTGTAAATGTCCACATAAGAAATAACTGTGATACTCTAGCCCAAGATGCTATATTATATAAATCGGTGCATGGGTCACCACATGGAAATAAGAATTACACAATTCCTCCAAAACAGAGGATCACTTGAAGGCCATTTCTAATCCTGTATTTAATTGATCAGGTGGATGTGAGTTTGAAAACCCCCAGCTAACACTCTGCTAAAAGTATTTCCCTGGAATGTTATAGGGTGATGTGATCAAGGCAGTCAAAACATCCAAGCTCAAATCAATGCATTGCTATGTCTAGGATTTCTTAATTAGACCAAACTTCTAGCTAGCAGCCATGTGAATTTCACATCCCCTTATGCTTTGATTTCACATGAAGACAGTAACAGCAGAAGCTATAATAGTGACACAAGAACTATTGGGATGAACACACATGAATAATGAGAGCTGAGCTGTGAGGATTTTTTCCCTTCTTCACTTTAAATGGTGAACTTCTTAAAAGAAGATGAAAAAAGAGACCACTGGTCCCATTGCAACACTACGAATCTTATTAGTTGCATAATCTGAAGCTTAACACCATAGCTTGACAATACTGACTCAAACAATCTGTGTAATTTTTTGCATTAATTAAACCAATCACAAACATTCACACTGTAGAGTTGAAATGCTATCATGAAAAGAAAATTGAGGCAGAACTGGTATGACACCTTTCACATAACAAAGTCTGAAATGCAACAGCAGTGTTTCCAGTATTAATTTTTCGGGGGTGGTGTGATTGCTTTATTTGTTTGGTTTTTCCCTGTAAAGATACACTTTCATGCTGCTACTCTCCCTTCTTCCACTTCAAGTAACATATGCACTTTTTTGTAGAAACTACACAGTTGTTTAAAAAAAAAGTCAAAAGATGTTTACAAACTTACACCTCTGAGTATATTTTTAAAATATAACATGACTCAGGTTCATGTGTAGTTTTTAAAGATTAATCTCTTTTTACCCAAAAATGAGCCTGAGTAACACTGTTAAGCACTCAGCACCCTTTCACTATACCACAATTCACAAATCACAGTATTGGCCTAACCACTAGCAAGGGGCTAAAATTCTTCTAATTCACTGGTACAAGATCAGCAAGCAGCAAATGCAAGTTAAATTCAATCTGTCAAAGCCCCAAAACATGAAGGGATGGGTTTGTCTGACAGAACTAAGAGATGCAAGAGTCCTTGTTACATAAGCCAGCAACAGAACTCCTTTGCAACAGAACATAAAACGAAAGCATTTGAACAGGTATCACTCCATCTTGCAAGAAAAGGAGCAGCAGAACAACCAGCTGGCAGCTCAGCTGAAAGGACAAATCATCAGACCATTTTTCCCTATTCTACTTCAGTTTGATTCTCTCAGTCATGGTTGTCAGTCACTGAAAATGTGCACTGTAGAAACGTTTACAAGAGGGAAGTGGTAAGAGAGTGAATAAATTGGCAAACTGTAAATGCAGAGCTGTTTCCCTTGTATTTTTCTGTTTTCCCTCGTTTACATGCCACTTCTACACAGCACTAATTCCACATAGCACCTGACTGTTGAATATTGATAGAATAATAACATTCTGGGTTGGAAGGGACCTTCAAAGGTCATCCAGTCCAACATCCTGCAATGAGCAGGGACATCTTCAGCTAGATCAGGCTGCTCAGAGCCCCGTCCAGCCTGGCCTTGAATGTCTCCAGGGATGGGGCATCTACCACCTCTCTGGGCAACCTGGGCCACTGTTTCAACACTCTCATTGTAAAAAAAATCTCTTCCTCATGTCTAACCTGAATCTCCCCTCCTTTAGTTTAAAACCATAACCCCTTATGCTGTCATAACAAGCCTTGCTAAAAACTCTGTCCTCATCTTTCTTTTAGGCCCCTTTTAAGTACTGAAAGGCTACAATAAGGTCCCCCTGGAGCCTCTTCTTCTCCAGGCTGAACAACCCCAGCTCTTTTAGCCTGTCCTCAGAGGTGAGGTGTTCCAGCCCTCTGACCATTTTTGTGGCCTCCTCTGGACCCCATCTAGCAGGTCCGTCTCTTTCCTGTACTGAGGGTTCCAGAGTTGGATGCAGTACTCCAGGTGGGGTCTCACCAGAGCAGAGTAGAGGGGCAAAATCACCTCCTCGACCTGCTGCCCACGCTCTTTTTGATGCAGCCCAAGATACGATTGGCCTTCTGGGCTGCAGGTGCACATTTCCGGCTCGTGTCCAGTCTTTCATCCACCAGTAGCCCCAAGTCCTCCTCCGCAGGGCTGCTGTCAATCTCTTCGTCCCCCAGCCTGTACAGATACTGGGAGTTGTTTTGATCCAGGTGCAGGACCTTGCACTTGTCCTTGCTGAACCTCATGAGGTTCAAAATAACAGGCTAGTAAATTGCACTCAATTAAATGTGCATTTAAAGAACCCTCATACCATTCTTCTGGCCAAAGAGATTTTCTTTGCATGCCACAGTTTGCTTTCAAGGAAATACAAGACTTTGGTATTCATGGATCGTCAACAGGCCTCCAACATCCTATGGCCAAACTGTCAGCAGGTCAACTGTCACACTGTCTCAGATCAGCATTAAGTGTACTTTTTCTCTAAGTGAAACATTAAGATCCATTTTCAAACCACAACAACGCTGCTCAGCTCCATCTGTACGAAGATCGGTCTGCTCTGCTAGGTTCTGATACAGGGTGAGGCAGGAATGGGGAAGTAGGGACAGTGGCAGCTGTATGACAATAAGCCCTACAAGAATGCATGCTGCTGCTTATTTTTGCACTGGTAGAACTGATCTCATATTATTCATGCATTTGTTTTGAAAGTGCTCTGGAGAACATCCACTGAAAGTAATTATTTGCATCCTGAATAGTGGCACAGCTTATGATGGGTTTCAAAAGCAGAGAATCAGCACCTGAGCTGACTCAAAGCATAAGATGGAAATTCTGAAGACTGCCAGCCAAGCTGATTCTTCTGTGTATAATTTTGCTTTTTAATAGTATATTTAGACCTTAAATTCTTTAAACATTACATCAATTTGTATAACTATTTTTATGTAACACTTATGTTATGATAAATTAGTTATATGCTCAAAAAAATGAAGGAAAACATATTCTATTCTACATAAAACATATTGTGTCCATGTCATCTTGAAAGCCCCACTTTCTCAACTTTGCTTAGAAATTTAAATTTTCAGAATTTGTTTGCTGCTCAACATTTCCACTTGAGTTTAATGATCATTTTTGCAAAGAGATGGTGGCATTGGCCTCCTAAGTCAAAGAAAAAACCACAGAGTCCTGAAAGCCAATACATTACAACTTTGCTCAGCTATTCTGAGAGAGTGGAACATTAAAACTGTGTATTCTGGAATTAAATTTGTTAACCTGGTTTCTGAGGAAATTAAGGTTGTCATCACATTGTTTGCCTGTCAGCATCCCTCCCTAGTAACTTTCAGGCTTACTAAACAGAAATCAACTTTGACAAAACAGCACAGGCCAGAGCTCCTACATATTTTGTGAAAACTAGTAGCCAAGTAGGAGATAAGGACTAAAATTAGCATGCCTAGCATAGAAGAAATTCATAGGCAGAATTCAAATCTTTCTGATTTTCACTGCCAACTAGTACATGCATATTCATTCATCAGCACATCTAGCTCTGAACCAGCCACAGAACACCAGTCACATCTCCTAATTGTCGAAACAGGTAGGAAACATGGGCCATAACTAGTTACTGATTAGCACTTAGAGCAACTCCAAGCATAATACACTAAAAAACTGTAGAGACAAAGGAATAACGGAGGATATTGGTTTGAAGTTTTAAAGAACACCATAAGATGTCAGGCATCACTGGTTCTGTGACTTGAACAAGTTTTATTCTTACCACAGTCACTGGACTGATGTTTTTAACGTGGTGACTAAGCTTCAAGGGAAATTAGAACACTGATAGCTTGCTGAACTGGATAGAAAATAGGAGAGGAGGGAGGGAGGGGAGTGGAAGGAGGGGAGGGACAGGTTCTTCTGTGCCAGATACACCATGCAAAAAGAGACATTTTTATACTTACGTCAATTACCTTCAACTTACACTAGTCTCACATGCTAAGAAGCCAAGGAAAGAATGGTAAGACTTCGAAACATCGTAACAGCAAACATTTGCCAGATATTCATATCTTAATATTACCAGAAAATGTATTAAGTATTTTTGTGAATCTGTCATTCAATACACTCATTTTGTACTGACGCATCCACTTCAGAATTTCTATTTCAATGTCACTATATAGTTATTATGCAGGCATAAAGGAATCATAAAGGAAAAACGGTTTCAAGTTCATTAAACAAATAAAACTCAGCATCACCTGAGGCATGATCAAGTTGGAGTAATACTTATTAAACCACTTCTCCATTTCTCTGTAGATCTGAAGGATAAAAAAAAAATGAAGCAAATACCACATTTTTTAGATTGTCTATGAAGTACAACCTGGTTTTGTGAGAACTGAAAATAAAAGTAATTTTTCTTACTATGATAAGAAAAATGAACTTTCTCCTTTAAAATCTGAACTACTTTTCTTCAAACTCCTCCTCAGCAATTTTTTTCCCTCTCTATATATGTAAGAAGAGGAATAAACACTAGGAAACCAAAAGGCAGGAAGGTTCTTTAGGTATGCGAAAACTCCTATCAAAAAGGGGAAGTTCTCCACTATGAACTCCTTCACATAGGGTGAATAGCCTTTAAAATCATCAGAATCTGAGATGAGCTTCTGTTGGCTTCAAACATGCCTCAATATTATTGGCCTGCCAGACTCTGAAACAATATACTACTTCCCCCTCCAAAAAATGATCTTCCATTAAGGCGACTTCTGCTATCAGGTGTCTATGACTTTTTTTTTTTTTGTGAGAACCTTCTCTCACACAACAGTTACAGATCAGGCTAAAAAACAAAACAAAACCAAATCTTAAAAAGTGAGGTATTTTAACAGCACTAGCATATAACTTACTTTTTAGTCTTTTTGGAAGGACAGGAAGAATTCTTTCTAGTGGGAATGGAGAATTACCGTGCTACAGCAGTTAGTGTTCTTTATTCCCTGAGAACTGTTTAAAAAAAAAAAAAAAAATCTATTTCATGATGAGAATTCTTCACAAACACATGGGAAAGTGTTTGAAAAAAAATAATAGAAAAATCTAATAATCTGCTTTCTTCCTGGAAGTTTCTTCATGACATAAAATGGGAACTGGGGAAAGGGACAAGTATGAAAAGTAGAAGAAATAAAGAGCTTAAAATATCCCTGCCAGATGTCTGACATGCACTATTCTTTTGTTTAAAAACTATACCTTCAAGCACTTAGTTCTCTGTCAAGCAGTTACCAAGACACCAGATATACAAGAGCTTGTGTAACTACACCAGTATTATGTTACTAACACCTTAGAACAGCACTTGGTTCTTGTACGATCTTCTTTGTTACAACAGACCAAATGCTCTCACAATACCCATCTATTTTAGGTATGGTATGTTTATTGTCCAGCCATTTAGAAGTTCTCTCCCACACTATGTGCTGGTTCTGTTGGTGGATTCCCTTCTGAAGCTTGCTACTTTCAAGTATCCAGCTTTTCCATTCCAAACACACGTTTCCCTTCATGAGCTCTCCTCATTCCTTGTCCTATTCCCTCTTGTCCAAAACACCTTATTACCCACCTATCACTTTTGACTGCTGCAACATCTAAAGAATTACCAGCTATCTCTTCCCTGTGGGAGCAGAATAACAGACTCAATGACATACCAATATGATCATAGTTGAAGCCACTTTATTGCTCTAACAAAGTTATATTTATACCTATCTTATTTCTGTACCCACAACACGCTATTATTTGATTGATATACAGTTTGTCCACGAGCTGTTCACGCGCATAGCTACATTGCTAATTGGCTCTTATTACTACATCACGTGTCCCCAAATATGGTTAACTGTTTGCTTTCTTGCAGTTAACTGCTTCTTTCCAGTTCTTGCTTTTATGCTCGCTCAAGCAGCTTTTGCTGTTTACATCATGTCCTTGGACCAGGACCTAATCAGCAAGGACCGGTGGATAGTCCGTGAGATTGTTGCAATGTCCTCGTTCAGTGAAGTACACTACCACAATCCCCTTCCTTCCATCATTCTCATTACTTCTGAATTGCTCCATGAGCAATCACCTTAACTGCCCTTTTGTTTTCTGTCATCTGGAATTCTGATTTTATCATGCAACCAAGTTTAAGTTATGCTCTCCTGCTCCCATGCTACTCATTTCCTCTGCAGCAGTCTTCCAGTGATTTCTGCCTCTGGATGAAATCCCTTATTCATTCATTTGAACCAGCTGCTATTCAAAACAATTTTTACCAGCCTCTCATGCAAACAGTCTCTATTCACCCATCCCTTCCTACATGAGCGTATCTGTACATGACCTCAGACTTTTTCTAATGAGCCCTCATAAAACAACAAAGAGGAATCACAGAATCATTTAGGTTGGAAAAGACCCTCAACATCACTGAGTCCAACCATAAACCTAACACTGCCAAGTCCATCGTTAAGCCATATCCCTAAGTGCCATGTTTTAAATAGCTCCAGGTATGGTGATTCCACCACCTCCCTGGGCAGCCTTTTCCAACGCCTGATAACCCTTCACATGAAGAATTTTTTCCTGATATCCAATCTAAAAATCTCCTCATGCAACTTGAGGCCATTTCCTCTCTTCCCATCACTTGCTACTTGGAAGAGACCAACACATGCTACAACCTCCTTTCAGATAGATGAAGAGAGCTATAAGGTCTCCCCTCAGCTTCCTTTTTTCAAGGCTAAACAGCCCGAGTTCCCCCAGCTGCTCCTCATAAGACTTGTGCTCCAGACCCCTCACCATTTTCGTTGCCCTCCTCTGAAATTGCCCCTGCACCTCAATGTCATTCTTGTAGTAAGCAGCCCAAAACTGAACACAGAATTTGAGGTGGGGCCTCACCAGTGCCAAGTACAGTGGCACAATCACTTCCTTAGTTCTGCTGGCCACACTATTTCTGATACAAGCCAGGATGCTGTTGTTGTGTTTCTGGCCACCTGGGCACACTGGCGGCTCATATTGACCTGGCTGCTGACCAACGACCCCAGATCCTTTTCCACCAGGCAGCTTTCCAGCCACTGTTACCCAAGCCTGTAGTATCACATGGGGCTGGTGTGACCCAAGTGCAGGATCCAGCACTTGGCCTTGTTGAACCTCATACAACTGGCCTCAGTCCATTGATCCAGCTGGTCTGGATGACCCTGTAGAGCCTTCCTACCCTCCAGCAGATCAACACTCCCACCCAGTTAGGTGTCATCTGCAAACTTACTAGGGCTGCACTTGATCCTCTCGTCCAGATCACTGATAAATATACTAAACAGAACTGACCCCTGTGGAACACTACTTGTGACCGGCTGCCAACTTGATTTGACTCCATTCACGTCAACTCTTTGGCCTGGCCATCCAGCCAGTTCTTTACTCAGCGAAGAGTACACCCATCTAAGCCGTAAGCAGCCAGCTTCTCCAGGAGAATGCTGTGGAAATAACGTCAAAGGCTTTACTGAAGTCTAGATACACAATATCCACAGCCCTCCTCATCCACTAAGTGGGTCACCTTTTCATATAAGGAGATCAGGTTGGTCAAGCAGGACCTGCCATTCATAAACCCATGTTGACTGGGCCTTGTCATTTGGTTGTGCTGTATGTGCTGCACGATGGCACTCAGAATGATCTGTTCCATGACCTTCCCCAGCAATGAGGTCAGACTGACACGTCTGTAATTCCCCGGATTCTCCTTCCAGCTTTGCTGGTAGATGGGCATCACATTTGCGAAATTCCAGTCAACTGGGATCTCCCCAGTCAACCAGAACTGCTGATAAATGATTGAAAGTGGCTTGGTGAGCACCTCTGCCAGCTCCCTCACAACCCATGCATGGGTCCCAAAAGTACCACAGACTCTGAAATTAATGAAGATAGCCTGTTACCACAGCAAAAGTTTTCAGTTGCAATGTACCTGACACATCATAATGGCTACAAATTTAATGGCAAATATGCCCCTAGCCCCTTAGAGATTCAGATATCCATACTCAATATTTACTGGTAGGTCTATGCCAGTGATAGTAATACTGTGTGTATTGCTTACATAAAAACTCATTTCTATTTGTCCTGCTCCACCACTAGCTTTCAATTTGTTTTTTAAAAGAGGTGCGCTTTCTCATAAATCCCTTCTTTAAAGACAAAAATAAATGTTATTTCAATATTTTTAGTATAAAATGTACTACGAGTTATACCCTGAGGAATAAGGGTTTTTTTTTCCCATTGGTCAATTTTGTTTTGCTGGCTAGTTTTCATTCTCTACTGAGAACAAAATCATCAAGGTCAGAATCTAGGGAAATGAGCAAAGAACTCCTGAACTGAAGAAGAAAAAAAGAGAACAAAAATTACTTCAGTAAAGCATTTGACACAGTCTCCCACAGCATCCTCACAGCTAAACTGAGGAAGTGTGGACTGGACGATCGGGTAGTGAGGTGGACTGTGAACTGGCTGAAGGAAAGAAGCCAGAGAGCCGTGGTCAATGGGACAGAGTCTAGTTGGAGGCCTGTAACTAGTGGAGTGCCTCAAGGGTCAGTACTGGGACCAGTATTATTCAATATATTCATCAATGACTTGGATGAGGGACTTGAGTGCACTGTCAGCAAGTTTGCTGATGACACCAAGCTGGGAGGAGTGGCTGACACGCCAGAAGGCTGTGCTGCCATCCAGCGAGACCTGGACAGGCTGGAGAGCTGGGCAGGGAGAAATTTAATGAAATATAACAAGAAAAAGTATAGAGTCTTGCATCTGGGTAGGAACAACCCCAGGTTCCGGTATAAGTTGGGGAACGACCTATTGGAGAGCAGTGTAGGGGAAAGGGACCTGGGGGTCCTGGTGGACAGCAGGATGACCATGAGCCAGCACTGTGCCCTTGTGGCCAAGAAGGCCAATGGTATCCTGGGGTGGATTAGAAGGGGGGTGGTTAGTAGGTCGAGAGAGGTTCTCCTCCCCCTCTACTCTGCCCTGGTGAGACCTCATCTGGAATATTGTGTCCAGTTCTGGGCCCCTCAGTGCAAGAAGGACAGGGAACTGCTGGAGAGAGTCCAGCGCAGGGCCACAAAGATGATGAAGGGAGTGGAGCATCTCCCTTATGAGGAAAGGCTGAAGGAGCTGGGTGTCTTTAGCTTGGAGAAGAGGAGACTGATGGGTGACCTCATTAATGGTTATAAATATGTAAAGGGTGAGTATCACGAGGATGGAGTCAGGCTCTTCTCGGTGACAACCAACAGTAAGACAAGGGGTAATCGGTTCAAACTGGAACACAAGAGGTTCCACTTAAATTTGAGAAGAAACTTCTTCATGGTGAGGGTGACAGAACACCGGAACAGGCTGCCCAGGGAGGTTGTGGAGTCTTCTTCTCTGGAAACATTCAAAACCTGCCTGGACACATTCCTGTGTAGCCTCATCTAGGTGTTCCTGCTCTGGCAGGGGGATTGGACTAGATGACCTTTTGAGGTCCCTTCCAATCCCTAACATTCTGCGATTCTGTGAAATAACACAAGAATAAACACAATTTTATAGCCATTTTAAAGCATGTTTGGAGATTTTTATTTGAAACTGGGTTAGTCTCATTATTAACCGAGTAAAACAAATCACAAGATGGCACTATTTTTCTAAAGTAACTTCCCAACAAAGAGGTATTCCAGATTCACTGTTTACATCTGCACCTTACCTTGACATACAGTGTCTTTCAGGACTAATTCCAACATTTGGCTCATAAAAAATGAGAACAAATAGTCCGTCACATTTTACTCCTTGCTCTGAGCTCCTCTTCCTACTGGAATATTACTTGTTTCTCCCCCTAGTCAGTATAATGAATTTTTGAGATTGAACTCTTTCATTTTGTATCAATTTTAAAGACCTTGCAATCTAACTTCTCGCCCTACCATGCTGCTATATGATACTGTCTTAAACTGATAGTTGTCCAATTCAGCTGCTGAGCGCCACCTCACATCCAAAGTTTGCTTGACCACAGATAAAAATAATTTAAACAAGTCTACAAACATATGATGAACTAGTCTCCAACACAACTGAATGAATCCAACCAGATCTCTGGACAGTACAGTAAAAGTTAAATTTCTCAATTAGAGCCCCTAGCGTATTTTTGGTGTCATGGAGATCTCAATATTAAGCTTACTGATGTTTTAAATGGAAGTTCTCTAAGACCCATCACACAAATACTGTGGTGGACCCAATTTTGACCTGCTTATTCAACACAAAAATTACAGAACAGAATGACTCTAAGTTAGGTGACTACAGAAGAGAAAATACGCCAGAATAAAAATGAACAGAATACTTGCATTCTAAAAAAATTACCAACTGATTTACATTTCAAGTAGTTAGTTTTGAATATATATATACGCACACCTCATTTGATACTAAATGCCATATGAATAAATACGTGTCATTGTGACCCATCTTAGCAACAGAAATAATGGTACTTTTTTTTTTTCGTATAAATTCAGAACAAAAATTTAAAATCCCTTTCTCTTATAGGATTTAAAGTACAATCAAAACAGTAACTGAATTTAGTAGCTGGTCACTTCTGTGCTGAAAAACCTAACTGAAAAAACTTTCTCCTTAATTCACAGAATCATAGAATGGTTTAGGTTGGAAAGGACCTTAAAGATCATCTAGTTCAACTCCCCTTCCATGTGCAGGGACACCTTCCTCTAGACCAGGTTGCTCAAAGCCCTGTCCAGCCTTGAACACTCCCAGAGATGGGCATCCACAACTTCTCTGGGCAGCCTGTTCCAGTGCCTTGCCACCCTCATGGTGAAGAATTTCTTCCTTATATCTAATCTAAATCTACACTCTATCATTTTAAAGCCATTACCCCTTGCTCTTCACTACTGACCTCCACAGCATAAGACACACTGAACTGAATTTTATCATTGCCATACCAACTGGCAATTTGCAATGGATTCGCGACTGATTACTATTCTCCTTCTAGAAACTCCTCCTTCCCCAAGCCTCCAAATTCTGCTAGGAAAAAACCCAACACGGCCCCTTCCTTTCTACACCCATTTCAGCCTTGCTTCTTTCAACTGGCAGCAAGCTTCAGGCCCAGAAATGCAAAGGTTGCAAAAGGACGTCTGCAATTACAGCAGCAAGCAATTAAGCACATTTACAGCAACAGAATCGTTTCTTTAAATTGTATTTTATGCAAGCATATATATCCATAAATTACATCTGATAAAAGACTATACTGCAAGTATCTCACAGTTCCTTTAAAATAAGTTACAAAGTTTCCCATGATTGTGTTTGCATGTTTTTTTCATTATTGTACACTACCACAGCAAGGAACCACAGATGTTTTGTTTTATGAGAGCATCTTACTAGTCTACGTGGCCTACCACACACACTTTATATAAATCACTTGAGCTAAGGAAAAGTTTTCATTTCTGTCCTGAAGAACAGTAGTTTGATAACGGTTGTATACAATATTGGTAGACATAAAAAACTGCACAGTTTACTGTGTTTAATTGCTTCAGGAATCTGCTGGAACAAAATCTGTGTGAACAGCAGATCAGAATTTGCTGTTAATATAACTGATGATGTGGCAACTCTAGAAACTTTAGAAACAGCTGCTGGAACAGTTCCTAGGAAGAAAAAGAAAAAGCCACAATTCCTCAGAATTCTATCTCACAGAGTATAACTTTGGAAATTTCATAAGCTTTCAAAAGACCTTTTCCTTAGGACATTTACATGGTCTGTAAAAGAATGTCAGTAATTTAACACTTGAACAGTTTTAAGCAGAATTCAAGCCCAATCTAGTAGTTTTATTCTCCTTCAAATAACTGCTGTGCTTAGAGTTATTTCGTAGTAACACAAGTAATGCAAGAATTCTTACATGCATTTCTATAGAGCTAAAATGACTGCTGCCAAGTACACCAGCATTTAAAGAGAAAGTCCTGTTTGCTTTCTAACTTTGCACAGACTTGTAATTTACAGCAAAAAGTGGTGATTTCCCAGTATAATGAGAAATAAACCCATAGAATAGACTAGTTATTTGGTTTTTAATTGTGTAGAAATATATTTTTTCTCAGTTCTCATGACCCTTCCAAGACTTTAGACTGATTTCAGTGACATATGAGAGATGGTATGACCAGCTTCAAGGAAGTATTTAGGACCATATGCATGCCAGGGATACACAGATCTTGGCAGTGCCAGAATTCAGCCACAGCTCTAATTTTGACCACAGAACATCTTAGGCACCAGTATTTTTTCAAAAGTACGGAAGTGCTAACCACCTTGCCTTAAGAATAATTTTGAAGTGGTCATAGATGAATCTAAAGCTGACTTAAGTTGCCCAAGACACAGAGACACTCTGATCCAGCTTAACAATATTGGGAGACAGCTCAGAACAGTAACAGAACATGTGTCCATCATCTGAGGAACAGTCCAGATGTTGGGGCACTTATCAGACTGAAAAGTCTAAAATTACAGACCTTATTCAATGTGAAGAAGCCTAATAAAAATGCTTCTACTTAAAGCGAGTGGCTAGGCCAGCATGCCGGATAGGTAGTGGAACGAACAAGGCCCATAACCCAGAGACAAAACAGCAAACGGGAACTCATCTGTAGAACAGCAAGAAGAATTTCTTCTAGGGGTAAAGAGTTCAGAATTCCAGTATTTCTTTTGATGGAGCTGATGTATTTTAATTGTTGGATAAGCAGCCTTTGGAGCACTGCCAATGACTTTTCCTACAGAAATGCTCCCACTGGTGAAACACATGAGCAAGCACCTCTCACCCCACATAATCTGCCTTTTTTGCCAGACAGTAGCCCAGCCCTTACATTAGTTAGTATTTGTGATTAGTGCACTCTGCTGGCCACTGAATCACTGGATTCAACTCATCTCAGACTGAGGGAACCTATACACCAGCTTTCTCAACTACTGGAAAGTTCTCTACCAGAAAGTTCTCTAACGACTATGCCATTGAACCAAAAAATGCAGCATTTTCCCCATCGGACAGAGGCAAGCTTCGAAAGAAGGCAGAATATTTTGAATTATGAGCAGTAAGACATGTCACAGCTCAGTCCAATACTGGATAACTGGTCAGATACCCCACCTCATGCCTCACCTCCCCTTTAGACAGCTAGAAAGTTAGCACACAGGAATATTAAATTGCTCTAAAGAACTCCTAGATCACCACATCGCCCAGAGGATAGCACACAAACCAGATCTTTGAGGGTAGCTCCTTTATTTCAAAGAGAAGCCTGGATCACCGCACTGGGCTGGCTGCCTAGTATTTCAGACCACTTTAAACACCATAATGCCTAAAGTACTCAGTCATTGTTATTTTGAAAGTTTCCATCTAGAATTCTTTTTTATCACTGGTAAAGAAGGTCCAGGAATGCACGTAAGAGTATCACAACATTCCTTAGGTAACGTTAGCCATTTGGATATAATACACTAAAAAACTGAATGCTCA
This sequence comes from Caloenas nicobarica, assembly GCF_036013445.1. Lineage (NCBI taxonomy): Eukaryota > Metazoa > Chordata > Aves > Columbiformes > Columbidae > Caloenas > Caloenas nicobarica. Next base: position 33,615,559 of record NC_088284.1, read on the forward strand.
CATCAGCTTGTTCATGATAGTGAAAAGTAATTTCAAAGAAAGCCCAAGAAAGAAGGCCTAAGTGTTCGTTTCTCTGATTACTGTGGCAAATACAACTCCTGAAAATTAAATTTTGCTTTACTTATGACTGGACTACAACTTGTTTTAAGAGTTCTTTTGCAACAGGGAAGAGACCACGTTGGTGTGGCTGGTTTTTTGTTTGGTTTTTTTTTTTCCCCCTTGATATACCCCAGGTCACATTTTCCAAAAAGAAATATAAACTTACTTATGTATAACAGTGAAATTATAAGATTCTTCTTTCAAGGTGGTTTGTAACTACTCTCCAGTGAACTCATCATGTAACATTAACAAGATCAGACAAACAGAAGGGCTCCTGTGGCTTCCTCGTTGAACCCTCTAGTTCTCCTACCCTTGTAGCTTTGACCACTAGCTAATTTCCACAACATAGACACCTGCCAGACAAGATAATAGCACATCATATAATCAGAATCATCCTGACTATTTTAAGTTTTGCTGGTTGAACACCCTCCCCAAACCTTATGCTTATTTCACAGAAATGTCACTGCCTAAAGAAAAACACTTAATTGAGATGAATAGCACCATTCCACCAGCCCTCCAAGCCAAGCACATAGTTCACTGTGGTGGAAGTGGGACAGTCCTCCTCCATCCCCTGCCCACTCACTCCTGGTCCCATGTGTCTGCTGCTCTCATTCCCTGTGAGACCCTGCTACCAATAGCAGGAAACTGGCCTAGCAAAAAAATTATTCTGCTAACAGGAAAGGGAGGCAGGACCATGCAGCTGGAATGGATGAGGAAGAAAGAGAGTGAGAAGCTCTAGCTACAGAAGCAGAGAGTCCAGCTGCCCATGAAACCACTGTCAGAGAATCACACTCCTGCAGGGGGCATGTTGCACGTCTGAGACACCGCACACTGAACATAAAATCGATTCTTCACAAAAAGCCTTATATGAAAGACCTTTCAATGATAAAAGCTATCACAGTTTCTACAGCTTAAAATCTGGGGTCAAAAAGTCATTAATAAACAAAATCTTGAATTACACATCTAAATTTTCATCTTAATGAAAAAACACAGAGGCATATCACATCCAAGTGATATGGCAGTCATGATGCTGAAGAAGGCTGAAAACAGGGAAGATCTTAGGTAACTGCAAATAAATACCACGGAGAAGTCTTAAACTTACTTCGTATGGAATGTATCTCTGCAAAAATGGTGACCACCTAATGACAAAAAACTCCTTTAAGTTGATTTCGGATCAATTTAAAATTGATATTTATATAAGCATTCTGGACCTACTGTATCAATAACAGAAATACATAATGCGCTAAGGACTAGGATGGGTAAATAATCAGGTTTTTCACATACAATGAAGCTTGCAAAAATCATGATGCACTTCCAGGTTATATAAGTCAGTTCAGCTTCAGGGGGAATGCACAACTCTCTCAAATACTCCCACCCCATGCTTTAATGATTCCACCTGATATCGCAGACAGACCGTGTTTTTTTCACTGCTATACAGAAAATATGATCATGAAAAGTGATTTACTTGTTGTAGAAGCATGTACTTGGCCTTTTAGCAATTTGTGAACAAAGGCATGTACAAATGCAATTTCAGTAACTGGTTTTCTATTTATGTTTGTTATCTTAGCTATGCCTGGTCACCTAATGGCAAACATAACACCCATGCTACAACAGGTGAATCTGCTCTTCATATAAGCATCTCCAAATATACATTTACTTCTAGTTGCATTGAGATAAAAATGGAAGATTCACAAAATTACAGATAAAACTCAGACTGCAGTTTCAGACTTTCAGAGACTGTACATTAGCTTTTCTTCACAGGTTAAGGTTATTTCCCTTCACTTTTTGTCTGATTTATTTTCATAATCAGCCACTCTGTCGATCTTTGACTTGGTCTACACTGGTCTAAGTCCTTAGCCACATATCCGTTTTGCTATTTAAACATGTCATTTCATCTAAATTGCAGTCCAGAAAACTCAGAGGTTAGGACGTCAATCCTGTATCTAAAGAGTAAAAGGGCCTGAGTATTGCCACGTTGAATATCACAACACAAGGTGTTGGGACCTGAAACACTACTGAATGGGATCCACCACCTGGAGCTTTATTTCTAAGCCCTCTACGTAACATTTTTTTAAAATCTGCACTTTGTGTCTTCAGAGTAATATCTGTACACATGCATTTTTCAGTCCACTAAACACTTTTACCTTTACCTTTTAGGAAAAAAAACAACACTTAATCGTGGATGACAAGCATTATATAGACATCAGCTTCAATTATCTAAAAATCATAGCTTTGTAAATAAAGCTCAACCTTTTCTAATTCAATAAGAAGTCTGTAACATTTTTATAGAGAGAAACTATATTGGATGTATGCAATTGACTATTAAATACAAATTTAAGAGAAAAATTCACCTGATACCAAAGTTTCCATACTCAAACAAGTTTGACAAATTCAATGGATATGTCCCATGGACAGAAACAACTGTCAACTCTAAGAAGATATACATTTGCTTTACATAATATGATACCTTACTCGAATTCACCCACTACAGCACTCATGTAAATATACATTAGAATACCTACTTTTAAAACAATTCATACATTCATACATCATCTGCATTAGTTTAATGGGCTTTCTGAAGCTTAAATCCTCGAGGCAGCTGTAAACACTATTTAATTCCAAAAGTAGAAAAGAAGTAGGGTAGAGAGAGAAATGTATTTCTTGTGATCGTACAATGTTGGTAGCAAAGTACGACTGTGAAAACAGAACAACATGATTTAAGAAGCCCAGGTTCTGAAAAAAAAACCAGCAACTCTGGGTTCGTCCCCATTCAAAAGCTTCAGTTTCATACTATTGTATATTGCTGATCAACAACGATCATTTTTCACATTAAACATGAGCCATCTTCCCTTTAAACTTGTCCTGGTCCATGGCAGTTGATGATTATGTGCTGCCATCTAGCACATGTTTCCAGAAAAGCTTAACTTTGGAAGCTATTCTGTGACAAGACACCTGAAAATTCTTAGCAAGTTTTTTAAAATAAGAAACATGTACAAGACAGCAATTGCTTTTTAAAAATACTCTTTTTTAAAAATACTTTGTAAATTCAGCTGTATTATATTTACATATTCCATGTTCTAATTCTTCAGCCTGCATGCCTATAAAATTAAATACAAGATGAGAATTAGACTTAATACAGACAAATCCTGCAAAAGCATGCATGATCTTATACAGTTGATGCATAATAATTGCAAAACTTAACTTTTTCATTATACAAGTTATGTTTTCCCTTGTACAAAAGAACACGAATAATAATGGTAAGAAATACTGCATTTTCCTCTTCTTTCTCAAAAACTCTAGTCTTCACTGTTTTACTTTGTAACTTTCTGTGGTCTTTACTTCCTCCACTCCTCCCAGCTCTTCTTTGGGCACAGAAATCAAAATGCAATAATCTCATACAGGAATTGAATGTTTGAATTACAAAAATAGTCATGTTTTTTAACTCTTTTCAATCTTAATTTTTCAGTCATGCAGGCACACTGAAACTGTACCACATTTGCCAGCAGAAAGCTGGTAGCTTCTTAAAATCACTGGACCTTGCTAACTGCTAACCTTGCTAACTTGCTTTTTGCTGTTATTATCTAGCTATACATGAATTAGAGAAAAATAACATTTATACACTTTTGGCACAACACCTATTTGTTAACACGGAAATAACCTGAACTTCTGAAGCTGTTAACTGATACAAACAATTTTACATGAAAAAATACAATAAATGATAAACAGTATGTCTAAACTAATTATTCTGTGTAGAGCTAAATAATTATGACTGATTTCTTACCTTTTTCTGTCTTATTTCACCTCATCACAACAACTGCAATTCCCTCTTATTTTCACCCAGGATACTTACCTCTGTACAATAATTTCAGAGCATATTCATACAGCCACCTAAACAGTATGACATTTTCATTCTTTGTTTCCTATTAAATCAGAACAGTTGGAACCATGTTGCTTCACAAAGACACTATTCTTTAATCAAATGATAACTTAAAAAACAAAACAAAACAACCCAAACAAAACAACAACAGCAACAAGAAAAAACCCACAAACCAAACACTTCTGAGGTCTCTACTCTTTTCTGAATTCTTTGAAATTAGTCAATGAATTCAAAAGCTGTCAGAAAGGAGACACACATCACAGTCCTGTATTTGTCTTATTTACTTAGAGGATTAGATTTTCATAATAATAATAATAATAATAATAATAATAATAGATAACTTCCAAGTTTCTTTGGTGATAAGTTAAATCATCGCTCAGTTGAATATCCTCTAATTTCAAAACATGTCTACACTTTACTTTATTACTATATCAGAACCAAAGTCTTGATTTTTACAGTGTAGTAACAAAACTTTCCATTAAGTGTGTGAGGGTTTTTTTGTCTTGTTTTCATCAGGACAGTAATACCAGGACAACTTCTGCCATTGAATGACACAGACCTGAAGCTACCTACTCGAGTGGTAAGTAATTATCCTTCCCATTCAGAAATAAATGTACGTTATCTGCACAAAGGAGATGCTGTGCAACTTTTACTTATGACAATACCATCTACAGGAATACTGAAGACATTCTAGAAAAAAGTTTTTGAACATCAATAACTATTTCTTTCATCAGTTACTAGTATCAAACATATAATAGGAAATAATGAAACTAAAGGTCAATTAACATTAGCAAAGGTACCAAATTATGTTACTCAGAAACGCTGGTCTTAAGACTATTTGCTCTTCCTGTAATCAAAATATGAACTGGTAAAAAAAAATTTTTAAAATGCAATTTTAATAAAAAAATGCTTTTGCAGGATTTGTCTGTATTAAGCCTAATTCTCATCTTGTATTTAATTTTATAGGCATGCAGGCTGAAGAATTAGAACATGGAATATGTAAATATAATACAGCTGAATTTACAAAGCCTTACACAGAACTACTGTAAATCCAGCTAATACCAACAGGTTTATCAGCTACATAAGGGTCACAGAGTTCTTTCTGCAACAACTACCATCATGCTTATTTGATATAGCCTAATGAGGGAAGAAATTTGTATAATCCCTAGCATTGGTTGATTGTGGAATGACGAAGATGCACAGAATAAAGCTGGTTTGTAATTACAGTAAATCTTTCCCTTAGCAAACTGGAAAAATACATATGAAAAATTCCATAGTCTGTTTAAAACATTAGACTTTCTAAAATCATTACTTTATTCATGGTCAAATTCCACCATTTCACATTTAATTAGAGGTAGGTAAATATTTCTTACAAGCAAAGTGTGCTTACACAAGAGCATCTCAGTAACTTAAATAAATACGGAGGATATCAAAGTATTGTTAAAGAAAATACTTATTTCAGATCTTTTAACTAGTCACCATAGTAAATAATACGGCTGTCATGCTTACGAAAAGGCATAGGTGTAGAAATGGAAAAATTGTTTAATTTATTCACACCAGGTCTCCGTTCTACTCTTAGACAGATCAGGCTCAGAGGTACCTGTTATTAGAGAGTGCCTACTTTTTGTCCAAGCCTGATTAAATCTCCCACCTCCAGAAAATTTAAGAACTTACTTTCAGTTTCCTCTTAGGATAAGGTGATGTTTGAACTATAAGAACAAATAACATGCCTAGCGTGCCTAGTGTCCATACTGAATTTTTTTAATCTTTGTACAGAAACTCAGTGTATTCTATCTTTTTCTGAAGAATGGTTTGGTCATTCCTCAGTCAAACAATGCTTCTTTTTTCACCCCTTGTTATACAAGTGTCTCTTTGGTGAAAGCTTATGAATCACCACCTGAACTTGATCAGTCAAAGAAACTGCTGCTTCAACAATGCAGGAAATACTCTCCTGCTCCTTCAATGGTTCACTGGTGTATTTCAATGTGAAATCACTCACATTTGACCTTATGTTTGTTAATAGTAAGGACCGAAAGCCTGTAATAAACTACCCATTAAACACCTATATTTTATGTAATATCAAACCACATTTTTTTCTGATGAACAGACTACCTCTCACTAAATCCTTGACTTGAAAATCTACCTCTCTCAGAGTCATCATATGCATAGAACATAAAACTTACTTTAAATACAAATGTAATCTGAGAATGCTTGTACAATCTGTCATTTTGGTTCTCCTGGTGACAAATTGTAACTTCAATCATACTGTGAATTATCTAGGAATCCTGGAAGCGCACAATGCCTGATACAACCCATGCCTGGCAGAACTGTCAGCTACTCTTTAGGTGCTGCAGTAGCAGTTTAAAGAAGCCAGTTTAGTTCTGTCAGACTTATTATACACAATAATTTGCAAACATGTAGTCAAAGTTCATCACAAGCGAAACACATTTAACTAACTAAATTCACTTTATAGAGTTGAAAAAAACCTGAAAGAAATATGAAACACCAAACTTCTTACAAAACAGTAAAAACTTAACTCTAACCCATTAATTACTCATTCTCAGTCCCTCCACCTCCAAGAAAATAGAGCAACATCATATCTTTGCTATCCAGGAGACAGGCAGCTGAGACTTTGGTAGGTTCACCAGAATCACCTGCAAAACTTCAGTATGAACACAAACACGGTAAGAGATAACGCGATACGATAATGACATGACACGCAGTGACAGGATGTAGAACCGAGGCACACGTGTAGACAATTGCACAGCACCCCCTTAAAGGCGGTTTATCTTCGCAAGACAGGTCTTCCTTCACCACACAGCCCCTTCGCTGGGGGCCAGCACGGTGCGCAGCGTTTCGCAGGGGGGCGGCGGCAGCTGCCTCAGGCCACATGGCGACAGCCCGGCCGGGGCCGTTCCCACCGCTCCAGGTAGCCACGCGGCTCTGGGAGGCTGGAGTCCGTCCCGGCTCGCTCGCAGGGTGACGCGCTGCCGCCCGGCTCTGCCGCTTCCCCCGCTCCCGGTGCGCAGCCCCCTCCGATGGCCGCTGCCTCCACCTGCCCCGCCGGGCCCTCCGCGCCGAAGCCTCCCCCACCGCCCCCGCCGGCCTGCTCCGACGGCCGCCCCACGGGACGCGGGAGAGGACGACTCACCTCGTTGTTGAGGTTCAGCACGGGAGCCATGGTGCCGGCCCCCGCCCGCAGGGCGCCGCCGCTGCCTCTCCGACTGCTCCCCACGCCGCGCCACGGGCAGCGCGAAGCGAAACCGGGCGCATGCGCCGCGCGTGCGGCGGCAGGCCCGCTCCAGGCTGACGCTCTATGGCTAGAGCCTCTCTAGGCTAACTCTTGCGGGCCGCGGTCCTCCGACTCCGCCCTGGCCGCGCCGGCTTCCGGCGCCGCCCACCGTGTCCCGGGGAGGCGGAGGTGGGGGAGGCCCGGGGGCCTCACACCGCGGGAGACACGCAGCACGCAGTCCCTTTTCTTTACAAATGGGGGTGAAGGGGGTTTTCTTCTGGCTCTGGCGGCTGATCAGCGGCGTGGGCAGGAAGAGCATCCCCCGGCTGACTTGCCCGAGCCGCTCGGCTGGCTCGGGGTGACCCCGGCACTGCGGCCTTGTGCTTGTGCTGCTGCGTTTCGTCATCGGCCGGCCGAAGCAAAGACCTGACGAGATGTCTAAATCCTCAAAGTGCCCCACCTAGTAGTTTATAATCTTAGAAATAATCAGGCATTCTTGCTTTTCTCCTCTTGTTGCTGCCAGCCCGAAAAACATTACATGAGTAAACAGTGCACAGCTCTGCATTTCTAGGCCTTGGCTCATCCTTGCTCCCTGTTCCTCCCTATGACACGGAACCAGCCACCATTTTAAAACTGCTTTAAAATTTTCAGATCGATTTTTTTTCTATTTGTGCAGCAGGCAGAGCATACTTTGTGCAGAAATAAGGTCGTCTGAAGCTCTAGCTCCATAAAATTTTGTATACACAGTTCATTTTAAGTATCTGTGGTGAAGTAGGGCTGAGCATGTGTTTTCGACTTCATGAAGTCTCAGTCTGAAATTTTGGCAAAGTTTCATGAGACTTTTCCCTCATCATTTCCAGTTTATTGTTTTAGAATGAATTGTTGATTTAAATTGTTACAAATATTTTTTCTATTTTATTGAAACAGGACATTCACAAAACTTGTGTCTAAATGTGAGGAAGTCTTAGCATGTTTAGAAAATGAATCAGTTGTTGTTTCACATCACTTTTTATCTGTTGCAGTATTCAAAAGAACTGAGATCATATTTGAAAATATTTGGAGAACTCATTTTAAATATAAAACCTTTTTGTTTGTATGAATAATATCAGTTTCAGGAAATTCTTTGGACTTTCACCAGCACTTAGCTGGCCGTTGGATGGCACTGTTGTGCCTGGAATGCTGCTTTGAAGTCTGAATATTTAAACAAGTACAACTGTTGTCAGCTGTCTCTATAATGCATTTTTTTTCTGCAGGATCTAGCATTTAGATCTTGTTATGTTTTAATGTTTGATTTTTAACTGGCGCTCAGGAATCTCTTGTATGTGAACTGCAGCTAAATCACCTTTGTAATTTTTATCAAGTCTTACATGCAAGTAGGATCAGGCCAGGCTATTCCTTCACAGTAAAACTTTGAAGTTCCATTTCAGATGTTTCATAAAGTGGTGCTGTTTTTTCAGTAGCAGTCTAGTTTTCATTTCGATCAATAAAGAGCCAACTGAAACTACTTTGAAGCCATCCCTTCATAATGTAGTAAAGATATTTTTTTTCCAACAGAAGCTGAATTCCAGGTTAAACATATAGTTGTTGAGAATGCTTTGGCTCTAGCTGCAGGTGAGGAGTGTTTACCACAGCTGCTGTTTTGGAAAGATTCTGACTTGGGCAGTTACATCCAGCCTACCTAAAGTCAGCTGACCATCATAGACTATTCTTTGCTTTTTAGTAACACTGATGGCAAACAGCTATACTGTTCTACATGAGAAGTAGATGCATTTGATTAGGTCTGCGTATAAAGCAGACTTGGATGTGATGCACTCAACACCATCAATATATTTTTAAAAATTAAAGAATATGATCTCATATCTGGATTGGATTTGTATACACTGAGTGTAAAATTGGAATCAGGAACAACATGGGAAGATCTTCTGAGGAAAATAAACAGATGCTTCCCTTTGTCCTGAGCTTTAAAGCAAAACTAATTCCTAGATATGCCAGTCTAAAATTCCATTGTGCATTGCAGCAAAGAGGAAGACAAAAGCGGGACCAGGGAGAAAGCTGTGGTTCTGTGACTCCAGTGCCAGCCTGGCCTCACATCAGTTAGGGTTGTTTCCTGTCTGTGTAGCCTACTGGGTCATAACTTCAATTTTCCTTTCCGTTTCTTCTGGACACTAAAATTATTTGCTTTGCAAGTTTCTTGTAGACCCTGATGACGTACTTCTGGCCCTTCTTCATCCAACAATTTTGTTTTCTTGTTACTCAGTCAGTCACTGATGAAAATACACATTTTCATTGCATTCATCTTTTTAAACCTTAGTGACCTTCCAGAACTTAAAATCACTGTGCCTCACAGCTGGTTCATTGGCTCTTTGTCATACTATTTTTTGACCTCAATTCATTCTGAGTCAAGATTTTCTTGTCAGCTTGTCACAGTCAGGATGCTTTGAGGCATTGCCCCATATAACACTTTCATACTTCGATGCTTTGTTCTGACCTTTCTTCCTTTCATGTCAGTATTTCATTCAGATATGTTGGCATGCTTCCTCAGTGTTTGAACAAATTTTTCTGAACCATCTTCTCTACTTTGAGCACAGATGCCTATGTGTGCACGTGGCAGGGCAGCATGTATTTGTAGAACATAGTATGTTTCAAAACAATACAAGGGATTCGGAGCAGTAAGCTATTTAAGGAAAAATGGGGTTATGACTGAATCCCATCTCCCTCCCTTTATCTTGGCACTCTCCAGGCTTCTGTGATGTGGCAGCAGCTGTGCAGACCATCTTGAAGCTACATGTGGCCTTGATCCCAGAGGCCATGCATATAAGTCATATTTTTGGAGTACTTACTGAGATTCATGATTATTGCAGGAACTTGCATTCATACGCACAGTACAGATGTAATGAAAGAGGTGTTAAGTGTGTTTTGTATTGAAAAGGAAAATAAGTAAATTTTAGCAATTTCAATTAATTTTTCATGTTTTGTGACCCTATTTAAGAGTTTAGAAAGTTTCACAAAATGAAAGTGCCAATAATGTTAACTAGACATTGAGGACCACAAAACCAGAAGGTGTTCTGTGACTTGTAGCTTCCTGTGTAGCAGCTTGTGCTCTGACTTTTCCCAGAGGAGTTTCTTCTTATGGATACCAAGGCATCTGTTTTGGGCTTGCTTCCTTTCTTTTATTGGAAATTGTAGTATTTCTTTTTTAATTATAATAAGAGGATCTATCTGATGTTAAGATGCTGTTTTTTACTTAGCTCTTTACATATGTGTAGTAAAAGAAAATTTCAGCATCACACAACAAGCAACTGAAATATGCAAGTGAACTATTGAAACTGCTTCTGATAGAAGGAAAGTGTAGGATTTAGGAATTACTAAGTGATTTATGATGGGTTGCACAAGGAGACAATGTGCAGTACTCATTTAAACTTGATGTCCCACACTGGACAGATATCTTTCCAGGCTCTTTTTTTAAAAAACATGAAAGTGTTAATTAACTTCAGAAATATTTTTGAAATCTAAATGCTTGCAGTGTGACTGAACATTTAATGGAGTCTAAGTAGGAAGCAATCTCAAAGTTAATTCTGCTTCTTTAATAACAGAAGGATGTGGTCACTTAGGATTGAATACAGTGAATTTCACTGAACAACATGTTCTAGTGTGTATATAAGGGCAGTAGTCAGTAAGTGTGTATGAAGACACAAAAATTTTTAGAAGTGAAGAAAGTGACAAGAAATATAAATCTGCAAGAACAAGAGCCAATTTTTCTATTCTGTCTTGAAAGTCAAAATAACACGTTTTTATAGACTGACAGGGAATTTTTTAATACATATTTTTTAATCTTTTTCTTACAGAAATAAGAACTCACATTTCAATATGATAATTAAATTAATAACCACATTACTATATCTTCATATATGTGTTAAAAACAAGGTAGTTGCATTTTCTGACTAATTTTTTCCTAAAGAGCGTGTTCAGTGGATTTTTGGTGTGAATTAATATCATTAAATCACCTATATTATAGCAACTACATGGCATTCATAAAACATACCCTTACAGAAATAATGTCACTAACATCTTGCAGCATATTGGCTTGACTGAAATAAGATCCAGCTATAACTGGGCTCAGACATACATAGTAGATTCCGTGTGTTGACACTATAATACAAGAAGCTTAAATGGAAAGTATTTCACGTGTTAAGCATATTCTTGCTTTGGTTTTGGCTTTTGTTTGTTTGGGGGTTTTTCGTGTTCTGTTGTTGTTGTTGTTGGGTGTTTTTGTTGTTGTGTTTTGGGTTTTGGGGGTTTTGTTTTGGTTTATGGTGGGCTACAGCTTTGTACAAGTTTAAAATATTGACTATGGGAGAATCTAGAAACACTCCACCATAGAAGTAATGTTGCCTGTTGTAGCATTTTTTGCAGCTGCTTTGCAAGCGATGGATTTTGTTAGTGTATCCAACTGAAATAGCTATTAAAATGTATTCCAGAACAGTGGCAGTAATTGCAAAGACCTACAGGAAAAATTCTTGAGAGAAAGGTGGCAGAATTTTAATTACATTTCTAAGACAGTTAAAGGCCTATTTCAGAATACATTAAATATGCTTTTTCAAATAAATAGTAATAAGAAATCAAGATTCTTCAAAGCATAGGAGTAGTTTGACATCTGTCAAAGAAGAAAGAGGATATACAGTTGGTTTTCTGCAAAGGATTGTTGCCTTCTGGCATTTCCTAGTTTAATGCCATTTTAGTGTAACTTTGTGCTCCTTTTCATACTACCTTGTAGATACACAGTCTATTATGAGCAGACTCGGAAGTGCTGTTCCCCCATTTCAAATACTGTTTGCTCCTATTTGAAGCAGACTCAAGCTTGTTTTGCTCTGAGTTGTCCAGAAGCCATGTGCGTGTTATAGAATCATAGAATCATAGAACAGTTTGGGTTGGAAAGGGTCTTCAAAGGTCATAGAGTCCAACCTCACTGCACTGAGCAGGGACATCTTCAGCTATATCAGGTTGCTCAGAGCCCTGTCCAGCCTGACCTTGAATGTCTCCAAGGACGGAGCATCTACCACCTCTCTGGGCAACCAGTGTTTCACCATCCCCATTGTAAAAAATTTCTTCCACATGACTAGCCTGGATCTCCCCTCCTTTAGTTTAAAACTATAACTCCTCATGCTGTCGTACCAAGCCCTGCTAAAAAGTCTGTCCCCATCTTTCTTATAGGCCCCTTTTAAGTACTGAAAGTTTGCAATAAGATCTCCCTGGAGCCTTCCCTTCTTCAGGCTGAACAACCCCAACCCTCTCAGCCTGTCCTCGTAGCAGAGCTGTTCCATCCTTCTGATCATTTTTTTGTGGTCTCCTCTGGACCCTCTCCAACAGGTACCTGTCTTGCCTGTGCTGATGGCTCCAGAGTTGGACACAGAACTCCAGAACTCACCAGAATAGAGTAGAGGGGCAGAATCACCTCCCTCAACCTGCTGGCCATGCTTCTTTTGGTCTTCATGGCACTGTTGTTCGCTTGCAGTGGTGAGCAGCACTGAGAGGCAGACCTCAGGTTGGACACTGCTGGCTCCTCAGTCTCCTCATAATAACTGTCTACACAGTTTTATGTTGACTCCAGTAGTGTCTGGGAAAGACTATTAGGATATTGAAAGTGAACATAAGAAGCTTGCATTTAATGCATAAGGAAGGCTGCAAAGAGAAGGGAGGTAAGGTGAAAGTTACTTTCTAGGAAGATGATCTGTGCATACAGTGCCAAGGCACAGGACTGTTATTAGTCAGGGCCAGGGACTATGATGTGGCAGCAATTGTAATACAAAAGTGGTAACAGAAACCTTGATGAGCATATCATCTCCATGAGTGAATAGGATAAACTGTATGTTTAGGGCAGAATCATTATGACTTAGACAACTAAGTTTTCTGAATATTCAAGGCCCAGTATGTGGGCTCTGATGCCCAGTGTACACCTATATGTCAGGGGGAGAAAAGGACAAAAGACTCAGCTCTCTCCAACCCCTTGCAGGAGGATCACTTGAAAAGCACTCTGAAGAGAGATCCCATGAGCAGAAACTGCTTGAGCATTCAGTATTGACAATGGGTCTTTGTCACAGCACACAAACAAGTGACATGCTGGGAAAGATGAGAGTGAAGCGGGTCTGACACTTTCTCAGTGAGAGGTTATTGGAATTTGTAGTAAAAGACGCATTGGGAGTACATATGGTATCTTGGGTGAAAGCTATGTAGAATGAGTCCTACTACCAAGTCCGTGGAAGGGAATTCAGAAGTGGGTGATGGAGTTTGGAGATGGACAGGCGAAGTGTCTATGGGATAGCAGCTCGAGCGACTGATGGCATTAGTGGGGCTCTCTGCTGACTGCATTGTAAAGAAAAAGCTGCAGGGGATGAGTGGGCAAGGAAAGAATAAAGTGTAGTATGAAACTGAAAGTAAGTGGGATCAGGAATAGGATGGGGTCAGTAAAAATGGAGAGGTGTGAACAGACGAGGGCATGAGAAACTCCTTGGCTAAAATGGAAGAGAATTTAGCATCCATAGAATAATGTTAATTACTTATGCAAAAATATAAAGTAAAGCATCATAGTTTAATTGTACTCTGACAATCCAGAAATTATTTTATTCCAGAATTTAGATTTTGTAAACATGAATTTTCTGTGTAGGAAAATCTGAAGGCCAAAGTTCATCACACCCAATGTTAGGCTTTTAAGCAGGATTTTTAGTCAGGGGTCAAATCAGCATTAATTGTCCTTTCTATTCCCTTCAGAGGGAGACACTGGGATACTTCCAGAAAGCACTTATGCTTATCTAAGATCTTGCTGCTGGAGACAGTAGAAGTCTAAGATGACTAGATTCCTAACTTAATGTCTCGATTAAGTATTAGGTAGGATGAATCTTGGCATGGGTATCATTGTAGTTGTGAAGAAAAGCTCAGATATGCGCTGAGTGTAGTTGGTATTTACTGTCTATCTAAGTCTGAAATCATAAACAGATATGATTTAATCCAGGTATCACAAGGTATTTTTTGACCCCATGGCAATTAAAAGTCAGTATTTGAGTCAACGTCACCTTTCATCAGGTTTGTGAACAAAAGCAGTTGGAGGATTGGAGTCTCGTAGTCTATTCTAAGGGGCATCTGAGTGATCAATCTCGCTTTCCGTTTTCTTTCACCTTTAAAACTGGTCTATGAGTTAGGTCTGTGGAGCTGAGCAAAATTCAACCAGGATTCCTCCCTTAGAGGAGCCGAATAAAAGGAACTCATCAAACAGACCAGAAGGTGATCTGGTGGAAGCTACTCATCTCTTAAGTGAAGCCTTACTTTGGTAGCTCAAATGATTGGAGTTTTTCATAATCAGAGTTTGGAACAGTACTGGTTTGGAATTGCATATTTGCATAATTCTGTCAGGTGGTGATTAATGGGAATCCTGTTTCAGGGTTGATACTGATGATAGTTTTGATATATCAAGAAAGCACACATACAAGAACAAATTTTTTTACAGTGTAAATCCTCTGAATTTCTTTCAGTCTGCTAGTTAACTGTTGTTTTCACTAGAAAGTGCAAAGGATTGCTGCATTTTAACCTAAGCTTTTTAAAGGGATTGTTTTCTCATATCCTGTTCTCAAAGTAAACTGAATTTCTACTAGAACAAAATTGCACATTTGTTCTCAAAGAAAATCAACGAAGTGTAAATTAAAGTCTGGAATACACTAAAAGTCTTCTTAAAGTAATTAGTTATTCACAGTAGTTTTTGAAATGATCACATTTTCTGTCACTGGTCTGGCTTTAAAGATGCAGCTGCTGGCATTTATGAGCATAATCACAAAACTAAAGCAGGCTTGAAAAACTTCGGGTAGCTAAGAATGAGTAAAATTTGCAATATTAGGTGCATACTGTATTTTATGTTCTAATATATACTTCAAAAACTGCCCTTATATGTATTCACCTGGCCATCTGTTACAAATCTGAACAGGAAAGTACATTACAGGTCAGTTTAAAGATACCTATAACAGACGTAGTGTAGCAACTTCAGAACAGTAAGTTCTACTTGTAGGCATGTGGGTCCAATAAATGGATACTCATTTGCAGTAACAAGTTGTCAAAGATAAAAGCATCATTTCATTCATTAAAATGAGCAAAAGGTTAAAACTAAATTTTGGACAATCTCTTTTCAAAATATAGTTTATAAAACAGGCTGCTTTTTGTTTTATACAGCTTACAGGAAAAAAAAAATGGGAGACCTAATGCTTTAAAGTTTTCTTTATGAGGTTCTGGCTTAGAAATAGTTTACAATTAGTTTTAGAAAGCAATCTGAAGCTAGTGTTAATACCTAAACACAATTTTATGATGTAGCTTTCAGAGTAAGAGTCTGTAGTGAAAATTTTGAATGATGAATCTGTAACTGCGGCAACATTAGCAGAATTGTGTTTCAAAGTTTTTATAACTGGAGTCAAAAAATACAGATGAAAAATTTACACGTCTTCTTAATTTACAGGGTTGTTGAACCAGCACAACCAGCAAAAAGGGTTTCATTTAAAAGCACTCTGTACCATTGCAAAAAAGCACATTATGTGATATACCCAGAGATTATGTAACTTGATCTCTTGGCAAAGATTAAACTCACTGAGCTTTCAAGCCACAAAATGATGGAAAAAATCTGGTGTCTTTCCAATATCAAAGCAATTGTTGAATGTTTGCTGTGAACCAGTAAAAACTGGACATAATTTCCTGAGTTCTGAAGACTGAAAATATATTATTATTACTGTCAAAGACACATTTTCTCTATTACAGCCATGTTTGACAGCACCATCAGAGGCTACATACTGATTTCTGTGTTCAGTTTGAAGAGAAGTGGGTTTGGTAAGAAAGTGATGGTAAGTGAATTACTGGTGTAATATTTATGCTACAGGCCAGATTTTCCTTATTTTTGAGCTTCCAGGAAATTTGTGGTGCTGACTTTATCTTTCAGTTTTGTGGTGTTTTCAGGGATAAAATTACTCCTTTGTGAGAATTTATATATACAAAATTTCTAGCAATAAACAACTTGTATTTCTTAATCTGTTCCACTAATCACATTTAATTTTGTGAGATAATTAAATCTTTTAGTTATACTTTCTTTGGGATTTGACTCGTTGTGAGATTCTAGCAAAATCACATATTAACAAGCTCAGTGAGCTTTTAATTCCTTTTCAGTATTACCAGCAGCATCCAAAAATTATGGAGTTATTTTATAAATAATCTGAGAAATTTCCAACTAGGAAAAAAAACCAGAAGTTTTTTTTTAATGTCACAAAGAGAGAACTTATGGGATTAGTGAACATTGGAGTGTGGATTCTGAATATAGCTAAGTGACACCTCGGGAAGACAATATTTTTTTTTTTAGTTTTGGGCTTTGTTCTCAGGTAATTAATGGAATGATAGAATCATTTAGGTTGGAAAAACCTTTTAAGATCATCAAGTCCAACTGGAAGCTTAACACTGCCAAGCCCATCTCTAAACTGTGTCCCTAAGTGCTACATCTACACATCTTTTCAACACCTCCAGGAATGGTGATTCCACCACTTTCCCGGGCAGCCTGTTCCAATGTCTGACAACCCCTTCCGCGAAGATTTTTTTCCTGATATCCAATCTAAACCTCCCCTGGTGCAACTTGAGGCCATTTCCTCTCATCTTTTCTTATTTGGGAGAAGGGATGGTTACTCACGTCACTACAACCTCCTTTCACATAGGTGTAGAGAGTAAGAAGGTGTCCCATCAACCTCCTTATCTCCAGGCTAAACAGCCCCAGTTCGTTCAGCCGGTCCTCATCAGACTTGTGCTCCAGACTCCTCACCAGCTTCATTGCCCTTCTCTGAACTCTGTCCAGCACCTCAGTGTCTTTCTTGTAGTGAGGGACCCAAAACTGAACATGGGATTCGAGGTGGGACCTCATCAGTGCTGAATACGGAGGCTGGTCACATCCTTAGTCCTTCTGGCCACACTATTTCTGATACAAAGATGAAGACCCCCTTCCAGATCACTTCACGCACCCCATCCCGTCTGCAGAGCACAACTTCCCAATGTTACACAGCTCCCACCAGGCAAAGGCTGCCCGTGACACTGGGTGCACGCCCTGCGATGCAGGCCAAAGCACCACAGCAGCCTCCCCTCTCGGAGTGCTGTGTACCCGCAAGGCCCGGCCGTGGTTAGTGGCTGATTTCCCCCATGCTCCCCACCAGCACCTACAGTGCTGGAGCTCTGCCATCAGTGCCCTGCCTGCCTCCTCCTGCCCTCACCTCCCACTAGCTCCCAGGACACCACATGCTCCATCCAGCCCAGGGACTTGCCCCAGCCCCTCAAAGGGGATGAGGCAAAGGGGAAGCCCTTGCACCAGCTTGGCTGGGCAGAAAGACCTCCTCACACCTCCACCCACCCCACCCCAAGGAGGTGGAAGATGCATCTCCCAGTCTCTGGGCCAGCATGACAAAAAGGAGGTGGATGGATGGCCCTACACCCATTAGCTCCTGTCTGGCCAGTTTCCACATCATGTGTGAGGAGGCTTTAGAAGGAGGACAATGGAAGAGAGAGTGGGGAAAAGCCCAGAAGGGAAAGGGGCAGAGGCAAAGGGTCATCTCTGGGCAGTGAACATCCCGGTACTAACCAGGCCTGCCCCTGCTTAGTTTTCGAGGTGAAAGTACTGGGCACATGAAGGGTAGTGTGACTGCACACAGTGTCCCCCACCAGCAGTGGCACCAGCGCTGGCTTGAGCCGCCCTACCCCAGCCCCACTTTCTCCACCACCAGCTTTCCCCTTTGGCCATGCAGAGTGTGCCCGGGGCATAGGTGAGGCCTTCTTCAGACAAGTTAAAGGAACCTCGTGTCCACAGCTTCTTGCAGACTTGAATTGCCCCACTCTCTGCTGCAGAGATATGAACCGCAGCTGTCAAGCAATCCAGGAGATTTTTGGAGAATGCTGATAATAACTTTCTAGCATAGGTGATTGATGAGCCGATGATGGGAGATGCTCTGTTGGACCTGATATATACAAACAAGAAGGAACTGGTCAGCAAGGTGAAGGTCAGGGGCACTGTTGCTACCAGTGACTCCAAGCTGGTGGAATTTGGGATCCTGAAAGAAAGGAACAAAAAAGGAGGAATATTCTGTGGGAGTATCAGCAGCCAAAGGAAGACAAGGGAAAATGTGAGGCCACTGCTGAGTGGACAGGAGATTTCAGATGAAGTACATTCAAAAGCCCATTGTAATCAATCATTGTCCATTGCAGTCTTTAGTGCAGGTAAGAGCAGCCTCCAGGAGTACTGGGTCCCTGGAACTGGTGGGAAAGTCCAGACCAAGGAAGACCAACCCCTGGAGAAGGAGGGTCAGGTTAGGGAACAGTTCAACAAAGTGGACATACACAAGTCCATGGGACCTGCTGGAGTGAGCCCTTAGTTGATGACGAAGCTGGTCATTGTCACCAGCCTCAGTCATTTTCAGAAGGTCCTGGCGAAGCCAACTGAGGGGACATTGCGGGGAGATTCCTGACAGATGAGAAGGCCAGTCAGCATTTCCTCAATGGCTGAGGGGGATGAATGGAGCACATAATACTGCAAACCATTTACAAAAATATAAAGGACAAGCAGCTGATTGAGTGTAGTCAGCAGAGTTACAATGGGGAAATCACATTTGACTAACCTCATAGCCTTCTATGGTGAGGTGACTATCTTGATGGGCGACATGAACAGGGGTTGTTTGTCTCTACTTCAGTAAAGCTTGTGACATCATATATCATATCATCTGCACAGACAAACTGAAGAAGCAAGGACTATGTAAAGGGTCCCAGCCAGCATTGGTTCATGAAGGGAAAGTCAGGCTTAACAAGCTTAATTATCTTCTATGACAAGATCATCTATCAAATTGACCAAGGGAACCCAGTCGACATGATTTTTTTGGATTTCAGTAACACTTTTCATACCGTCTCTCCTAGCATCTCCCTGTACAAAATATCCAGCATCCATCTGAATAAACACATAATGCAGTGGATGAGTAGTTGGCTGACGGGCCGTGCTCAAAGGGTTCTAGTAAATGTGGTTATGTCAGGCTGGTGACCAGTCACAAGCCGGTTTCCTCAAGGATCCATCTTAGGGCCAGTGCTCTTCAATGTCTTTATAAATGACTTGGATGCAGGACTTGAAGGACTTTCAAGAAAGTTACAAATGACACAAAATTGGGAAGAGCTGTTGACACTCTCAAGGCCAGAGAAGCCCTACAGTGGGATCTAGACAGATTAGAGAGATGGGCATTCACTAACTGCATGAAGTTTAACAAGGACAAATGCCGGATTTTGCACCTGGGACACGGCAACCCTGGCTGTACATGCAGACTGGGGTATGAGATGCTGGAGAGCACTTCCATGGAGAGGGATCTGGTAGTTCTGGTCGACAGCAAGTTGAACATGAGCCAACAGTGTCCCTGGCAGCCAAGAGGGCCAACCACGTCCTGGGTTCATCAAGCACAGCATCGCCAGCCGGGCAGGGAGGTGATTGTCCCGCTCTGCTCTGCACTGGTGCGGCCTCACCTGGAGCCCTGGGTGCAGTTCTGGGCGTCACAGTATAAAAAGGTTAAAAAGCTACTGGAGAGCACCCGGAGGAGCGCCATGAATGTGGTGAAGTGTTTAGAGGGGAAGCCGTAGGAGGAGCAGCTAAAATCACACGGTTTGCTCAGCCTGGAGGAGACTGAGAGGTGACCTCATCATGATCTACAGCTTCCTCACAAGGGGAGGAGGAGGGGCAGGTGCTGATCTCTCTGGTGACCAATGACAGGACCTGAGAGAGTAGCAGGAAGATGTGCCAGGGGAGGTTTAGGTTGGATATTAAGAAGAGGTTCTTCACCCAGAGTGTGGTAGAGCACTGGAACAGGCTCCCCAGGAAGGCAGTCGTAGCCCCAATGCTGTCAGTATTCAAAAAGTGATTTGACAACGCCCTCAGACATATGGTGTGATTTTGGGGGTTGTCCTGTGCAGCAACAGGGAGTTGGGCTCGATGGTTCTTGTGTGTCCTTTCCAACTAGG
Source organism: Caloenas nicobarica (assembly GCF_036013445.1). Taxonomy (NCBI): domain Eukaryota; kingdom Metazoa; phylum Chordata; class Aves; order Columbiformes; family Columbidae; genus Caloenas; species Caloenas nicobarica. Next base: position 33,635,808 of record NC_088284.1, read on the forward strand.
ACATACTATGCTTCTATGACAGTGACCTGGATCAAAAACTGGCTGGACTGCTGATAAGAAAGGATTTTGACAGCAGCATGAAGAACACCTAACTCGAGGCCAGTAATTGGTGTTATACCGCAGAGTTCTATACTGGGGTCTGTAGTATTTAACATCTTCACTAAGGATAGGACAGAGTGTGTTGTTCAAGAAGTTTGCAGAAGATAAAATATTGGAAGGATACACCAGATAGTTATAGTGCCATTGAGAGGGATGTGGAAAGGCTGGAGAAATGGACAGAGATGTAATCTCCTGAAGTTTAGCAACGGAAAAAGTAAAGACTTGCCCCTGGGTAGCAGTGAACCCTTGTCCCGCCTGTGCTGGGGGCTGACAGGCTTGAAAGGAACCTTGCAGGAAAGGACCTTGGTGTCCTGCTGGACTCCAGCTGACCATGAGCAAGCAATGCAGCCTCATGGCAAAGAAGGCCAGCGATCTCCTGGTGTGTGGGAATTGCACAAGAATGGCGAGGAGGCTAGTTGTAAATACACTCAAGTGACTGCAGCTGGGTGAAGAAAAAGCACATACATCACACTAATTGTTTTACTGACCTTGTGTGCTTGACAAATAGAACCTCTGTGTTAGATAACATAGACCTGTGAGAAACTCTAGGCACCTTATCATTATGCCTGAGATTCTTGCTTTGTTGTGAGAAAGAGCGTGAGGCTGTGCCTGCTTGAAGCCTTGAAATACAGGTGAACACAGCAGGCCCAGCGATCTTCTACCATGGCTGAATTCTGCAGTGCCTGCGTCACCGCTTGTGTTACCTCTGCCCGGGAGCTTAGGTGCTGCTTCAGAGATCCTCTGGTAGAGAGGTAACTAAAATAAAACTTGCTCTTTGCAATTGCATTCATGGCCTCTGGTTGCTTCTTGCGATGAGCCTGTGTTGGTTCACACACCTGGGTTACATTAGGAAAGGTGTTACAGTAGGTTGAGAGAGAAAATCCTTCCACTCAGACCTGGTGAGAGACATCTGAAGCTTGGTCCAGTTCTGGGCTCCCCAGTGCAAGTGAGATATGGACATCCTGGATCAAGTCAAGTGAAGGATCATGAGGATGACTACAGGCCTAGAGCATAAAGGAGCATGTGAGAGAGCTGGGACTGTTCAGCCTTGAGAAGGCTCAGGGGGATCTTATCAATGTCTATAAATACCTGATGGAAGTAATTGTGCCCACTAATATGATAAAAGGCAATGGGCATGAACTGATAATAATTACAAAACCAAGGGTATAAGTGAGTTTTGGGTGTTTATTTTTCTATTCTGAAATAGAGCATAGGTAAGTGACAGAAGGGTCTATGCAGTTCCTAAAAAAATCAGGGATTATGATACAAGTCTCATTCCTTTGTTTTTTTGTGTGTTTTTTTTTTGTTTGTTTTTGTTTGGTTTTTTTGTTGTTGTTGTTTTTTGGGGTTTTTTTAGCAACTTTCAGTCATATCTTGGGGGATTCAGTGGTAGAATCTAGTATTTTGGTCACCTGGATTTCTGCTAGAATGGTAAAGAGATTTAGTCAATAGACTTGAATGATTTGCACAAAAGAGGATGCATTCCTGATTCTGATTTTTCATTTTCTGACATATAATTTTCTAAGAAAATGGACTTTCTGTAGCAAGTGAGTGGAGGAATATGCTAGAACATGTGACACTCATGGATGGTATTACTGCATAGTTTAGGCATTAGCCATGTTTTTTTTCACACTCTCCAAATTAGGCCTGGCTTTTTAGTCCATTGAAGAGCAGACGGCATACAAGCGCTGCCTGGTGATTGTCAGGGATTTCCCAAGTTTTCTTCCTGTCTTTTTTCAAATTACCTAAAGATATACATCTGGTTTTGGTTTTAACTTGGTCTGTCTTTCATTTCTGTAGTAAAATCCTGTCTTTGATGCAGTAAGCTGTGAAATAATGTGTAAATAGTAACGTCTGTTGTTGTTTGTTCATTTGTTTTTTATTTTTTCATTTTCTCTTGCAACTGAATTGAAGATTTCAGCTAGTACTCCGGAAATTTTATTAAAATCTACATTTTCATTTAAAATGACTGCAAGAAGAATATTATCATTTCTTATTTGCTTTTTTTCTTGCATTTTTTAGTATTAGCAAATTTGTTAAGCCTGCTAACAAATAAGTTTTACATTAGTGTTTCTTTGGTTTTTTTATCACCATTTGACTTCTGTGTGTGTGTGCACTTGGGCGTCATGGACCTGCGACTCTGTTTTGGTTCTACATGAGAGAATAAATAGGAAAGTCTTTTGTATTGCTGAGAAAAATTTACAGGAATTCATTCACAAAGTCTTCATAAGGCTGGTGCAGCAGCACCTGCACAGCTGAGCTAGTGCAGACACAGGTCTGCACAGATTTTGTTTCTTTAGAAGCAAACAGAATAGGAGAGAAGCTAAGTGAATGTTTTGGCCAGTTGCTTCTCTTGGAACGCAAAACTTCCAAAAGTGTTCACAACAGTGGCAGGCAATCATTCAGTAACAGTATTTTAGGACTGGTTGTAGGCTCTTTTTTGTTAATAGTTTTAGAAAGTTATGGCTGGGCTGATATAGTAAGTAAATATGCATATGAGTTCTCCTGAAAATGGTCAGCATAAGTCAATATCCATAAGTGGATGGCAGTCATGGTGATATACAGCTCTGAATGAATATCAGTTATTTTATGAAGAAATGCATGCACATAGTGATCTTGTCTGGTTTTCTGCCAACGAATATAGAAAATCCCTACAGCCTGTAACAGCATCTTGATTAATACCTGATTGTAATTCTTCTATTCATGGCAGTCATGCCTGGAAAACGAACAAGTATACTCAATTTGTTCCAATCAGAAAGAAGACTATTTCAAGAGCAATTTTCAAATGAATATGTGAATAAGAAATCCTGTGGAATGATTTCACGTCCTCTGATTTTTTGCTGGCCCATGATGTACGCCCTCCTCTGGCATAATTTTAGAAAGAAGGACAGGCATAAGAGACATGTTAAGAAGATCTTTTTAGACTACTCAGGATTTAAGAATTTAAATTGTTAAGTTTGTAAGTGCTTAAATTTGAGCTCAAGCCAACAAAATAAATTTGGGGTTTGTTTTTCAGCTTCATGGCCTATCTACTGCATCAGCAACATTTTAACCACTGGCTTCCAAAGGAAACTTAAGTCAGTCCTTCTTCTAGTTCCTTATTCATTTATTTATAGGTGAAAGACCTGACTCTGCATGACTATTGTGCAACACAATAGTTTTGGTAAGTAGATACAAAGTTGACAGGTCAGCCTCATATGACTTCTCTGCATAACTTCTAGGAGGGTAAAGAATGCTAATGTATTCTGATTGTAGTCCTCACCCTGACATGGAAGCTCCTGGGGAAGCAAGGTCAGGGTAGTCCTTAGCCACTGAATTTTTCTCCGCAGTTTCTGGCAGCAGGCTGGAAGTTCGAAGCTGGCAAAAACTCATTGCTAAGCATAGTTCAACTGGGAACCAGAAAATCTAGGCTGAAATCAGGGTATCTAAAATCTGCAGCGCATAACCACCATGTGCGTAGGCTTCACACATAAAGAGTTTGGCTTCAGCTTGTGTAAGTAATTCATCCACTTAGCCAGACCTTTTTTATACAAATTAATGTCAAGTCTCTTGTTAAAGCTCACTAATTAAGATTGCTCTAGAGTCCTGAGTGGTTTGAGAAGGGCAGAGGGTTAGTTTCATTGTAATGAACTGACCAATGGGGATTTTTCTACTACTTCTAGGAGATATTTCTATTAGAGACATTGAGTTTGTTTATGATACCATTAAAATGGAAAATTGGTGAAAAAGAAGCCAATTTCCACACTGCTTTTTGAATGATTATACAGTCATTAAAGTAAAACATGAGCCTCCATGGACTATGCAAGTACAGCAAAAGGAATGAGAAGATTCACCATACATGGATAGCCTGAAAAATGCTGTGTGAATAATTTATTTTTTGTGGCCTGGCATCAAACCTGGAAACTTAAAGGAAAAAAAAGTTCAGAACTAGATGATTATAGATTTAAAATAGTGGCCATTTATGTCAGTTTTGCACTTCCCATTTAAACCACATCTTTCCTATTGTGTAGAATAGCATTTGGAAACACATCTAGAAGATAAATATTTTTCTTGCTACACCTTTCTTTGTATTATTGTCTGACAAATTACTGAAAAGTTATCAATGAATTACCACCACTTTATTCAAAGAAGTTGCTGTATGGTCTTTGTTTTGTCATACTGTTTTTGCAATGGATGTCTGAATGGTTAAAAATCCCCAGTTACTGCCATGCGTGATGCTTTGAATGATTCTATTATTGACTTGTAATATGCCTGCTCCATCTGAGGTCCCTGATTTGGATTGTCTATAGTAGATTGCTCTTGTAACATTATTACTGCTCAGTGATAAATTCTCATTTTCTGATTTTATCAAAATATATATCTTTTCAGCAGGTTTCCCTCCACGTCTTGAACGTTACAGAAAACATGTGTTCTTGATACACAAGAAGATATCTCCACACATCCTATATTAATATTAACATTAACAACATTAACATTCCAGTCATTCAAATATTTCCATCAAGTCTGTTATAGCAACTTAGTTCTAAACTTGATGATGCACTAGGAATTGCAGTTTCTCGTGGTTTGTCCTCATAGATCTTGTGTATGAACTTCTGAGCTATTCTATGAGTTGGTCTTGTATCTGCCTTCTGAAGTTATACAAATGTAGTGTTCAGTACAGCAAGGTCTAGAGTCCAGGTTTTGGTGTTCTCTGTCTTACATTCCTTAAGGAATGGGTTATGAAGTCTTCCTCGCTTTATCTCTCTGACTCAAGCAACTTGGGGCAACTTCAAAAAGAAAAAAAATCCACCTTAAGCTATACCCTAACATGATGTTTCAAACACTGTCATAGGAAATAGCTTTTCTGGTGTCTGTGGTGAAGGAAAAAGTAGAAATAGACACAGCCATTGGATTTTGAGTAAATGATACAATTTCTTCTCCCTTGGTTTCTGAATTTCAGTTTCTATTCCTCCATTTTTCTTCTTGAATAAGTTTAACCCATTTTTTTGATAGCTCTGAGTTGATTACAGCTGGCTTTTTCAGCAAATAATTTAATAAAATTTTCTCATCCCTGCAGAATATTATTTAGAGCCTCTGTAATGAAACCTCTTTCATTGTTATGTTTGTCAGTTCAATGGCAAGAAGTGTTAAATGCATTTTGAACATGTTCAGTAAATTGAGGAATGATTGTACTGACAGAAGAAGTTAGTACTTCTCCCAATGGTTTGAAAGCTGAAAAAATGCACAAGTCTTGCAAAAACGTATTTTATGTGACTCTCAGGAGGCTGATTTACAATTAGGATAATACATCTAAATGAAGAAATCCTACAGGGTTTGTTATTGGCTGTTATCAGTAGGAGGTTCAAAACCCACCAACATTCATTTAGATGGATGTTCAAATACATTTTGTAGTGTATTTATAGTGATACATTGATCAAGTCGATTTTCTTTCTGCTTAAGTCAGCAGAGAGAAAATAGTTTATGATGACATTAAAGCAATACTGGCCAAATTCTGTCTGCTTTATGAATATAAATCCATGAAAGTGCTTGTTAAATTATGGTAAACAGGTTTTACACCACGTGTCTGGTGTGTGGTAGTTCTACGTGATAGGAATGGTAGCCTGTGAAAATAGCCACGTGATACGAGCCATGGGGCACAGCACATGTATTGGAACAGTGTATGTTTCATTTCACTTACAAGACAGTAAAAATGTAAAGCTGATATTTGTAACTTTATGTTATGCAACTACCAGTTAAGGTGCATATGGAAGGAGAAATTCTCCAGCTTTTAATATCACTGAGCAATGCCTTCAGACATCACTCAACAGTCAGTTCTAATTGTGTATTACAGCTGTCCTTACAAATTTTGCTCACTAACAAATAAATAGCCTGTCTTCTACCACCAAAACCTGGGAGCACCTTTAGGAAGGAAGTATTCACTGATCAAAGGAGATTTCTAAGTGTTTATAAGCATGTGTCCCATCTTTTGCTGTGTTGATACTGAAATTCTTTAATTTTTGTTTATAAAAGAAAATTAAGACTACTGTTGGAGTTATTCAAGGACTTGGCACTGCTAGAAGGGACAGCTTTCTGAAAGTTCACACTATTTTTCTGAAAGTTCACACTGTTTAAGAGAATTATTTCTTTTTCAATCTCCAAGGCAAATCTTGACAGCAGGGGTGAGATGCAGAGATGCTCAGGCCATGAGAGATCACTTTTTCGAGATAACAAAACTCTTAACACTTGTGTATTATAAGCTGATTTTACTGCCCTGGAGCTTTGTCTTGATTGTGTTTAAAATCTGAGACCCAGAAAATATGAGTAAATTAAAAACCCATGAATAATTTTTTGAAAGTTGAATTAAATCACAAGATCCTCAATATTATTTAAAGTTGCTAGAAACCAGTCAGGTGTTTTTACTTTGATTTGCAAGTAAACTTGCTCTAGTATTACAAGTTTAACATCTGTTCTTCCAAAATTTAGGTCCTGGCTTATTTAGAATATGTGATACATATAATACACATATACAAGCACATATGTATGAAATACATATATACATATAACGTGTTCTGGTTTTGTTAAAAACAAGACCAGTTCTCTTCTAGTGAATTTTCCTTTCAGCTAAGTTCTTCTGAATAACTGCACTTTTCTGAATTTAGCTGCGTATTTTTTGAGATGCTGTTTGCTCCAGAGCTGGTAAGGTGAGCAATGGTATGCAGAAGAGGCCTATGTTTAGATTTATTGCTATAACAACCAAAAAGACTGATAAAATTTCACACATCCCATAAGTGAGAGGAGCATATTTGCAAGAAGGGTCCGACAGACCAGGTGACTAAAACCAACCGAGTATTCCATCCCATACACGTCATACACCCTATAAAAGTGGGAGATCATGAGGGTGTTGCTCTCTTTGACCATGGCCGGCATCTGAAGAGAACCCTGCCTGACGTGCCTGTGATCTAAGGCTTGGTTCCAGACCCTACATTCCTGAATCCAGTTCTGGTTTACTGTGGAATCCAGCTCAGGACTTCCAGGTGCCTGCCCTGCAGTAGCTGGAGCAATGCCAGCTTTGTGTGGGAGGGCAGAATGCTGCGCTACCCTGGGAAATTCAAGATTGATTTTGTATATTTTGTATTATTTTCTCTATTTATTAGTAGCATTAGTAAAGCATTTGAAACTTTTCCAACTTGCAAGTCACTCTCTCTTTTCCTCCTATTACCTTTCCTATGTGGAGAGGGCGGGAGGTTGACAGAGAGCATCTGCCATGGTTTATTGTTGCCCTGCAGTAGACGGTGACATAATGTTACGTGTAGATATGATCTTGACTTTCAGGATGTATTTCACAGTTTTTGTGAATAGGGAGGAACTTAGTTGTAAAACTGCTTTCTTTCATGAAGGCCTTTTAGCTTTGTATATTGGTAGAAATCAGTTTTGTATATATGTCCTTAAATCTTGTGCTTTCTCGAGAATATAAAACTTTTCTCTGAAAGTCCACCAATGTTTGTCTAAAGTTTACTTTAATATTCACCTCCTTGTAAGTAAAAAAAAAATTACAGCTAGAGATTTGGGATTTTCTGAAACATGTAAAATCAGTCTTTTGTCTACAAGTCACAGTTACTCAAGCTTAGATCTGAAGACCACCTCACGTCTGTAATCTCTCGTTCTCAAGAGAACAAGAAATGTGAGGAACAGAATTGTACTAGCAATATTGTTCCTGTTGATTCACTCCAAATTGCTTGGTACTGGGGTGATTATTACAGCAGTCTTCTGTAGGAGAGCTGTCATTACAAATGGTTGCTGCCAATGTGATTTGTGGCAAAGAATTTCACGGGGAGTAGGTGAAAGCAAAATTGCAACATCAAATTACAGCAGCTGAAGTTAGAGGGTAGAGTTTAAAAATTACTCAAATGTTTGAACTCTTCTAGAAAAGGCCTCTTCACTACTGAAGTAAAGCTGGCAAAACTCAAGATATATGTATCTTGAGTTCATATTGTAATATATGAAGTAGTGAGATATATACTCTAATCTAGCTCAACCAATATAATAAATGCATGAATGTATATATGCAGTAGTCAGATACATAACCAGATACAGCTCAACCAGTGTATGAAATATGTTTCTTCAGTTGTTCATTTTGAATTCTTTGCAAGGTATGATAGCAAGCAGTAATTGGACTGAAGTGGCATTCCCTTCAGAAAAATACAACTTGACAAAGTGCCCTTGAAAACCCCTCAGACAGATTAACCAACCACCTGCAACCATAACATGACACTGACCTCTTGCAAGGGAAAAAAATGAAGTAGTAAGTATTCCATAGACCATGTTCTTTTCCCAAATTCATGTATATATAACAATGTGGTAGAAAAGCTATCTTGCTATACATGCTCTCAGATCCTCACTGGAGACGTCACTGTGTACATGTAACTAAAAAAAACCAGTTAGCTTGCTTGTAGAGGAAAAAAGAGTACACGAATAACTGTAGTTGGGTCAGTCTAGATTGTGACTTTTGAAACAAAATAGGACTTTCATTTCAGAAAAGTCTTCATGGTCATTAGTGATTTAAGATTATGGTATTTAGTTTACTCTACAAGTACTAAAACAATGGCAGTTGCAAAAGCTCCTGCTGGAGCTGCTGGAAAATTAGCATATCATTGCTAACTCTCATTTTAGTTGTGTTTTTGCCTATGAATTTAATTTCAGAATTATTTGCTGTCTAATAACTTACAAAAACATATGTTAGATTAGAATGTATCTATGTAAATCCTAAAATTAGTTAATAATTATTTAAATATGAAAATGTTTCAGTATGTTTAACTTTATAAGGTTGCTTTTAAAAGCTAAAGTGTTCTTAATTTCCATCACAATACTGATACATGCTTTGTTATAATGCATTTTCATTACAGTCTTGGTGCTGAAACAAATAGCTGTTGAGACATTGAGTATTGTTTCAACACTTTTTCCCAACATCTGTTTCTTATTTGAACTTTGTGTACTCCCTTATTTCCCTGCCCTGTCTGGGCCTCATTGTGAAACAAGAGCTGCCAAAAGGAAAAAGAAATAAAAAGAAGTTTCTGGTCCCCTGAAACAGTGGTCAGGAAACAATGTTCTGCAATGTTTTCTTTTTACAGCACTAGACATGTGAATGTGCGCTCACCTTTATTCCATATCGTTTCTGTCAGGAAAAACTCTAGCCAACTTTATGGTGGAAGAAAGGCAGCAAAAAAGGCTGATAGATGATTCTTGGGTTCCAAAAGATGTTTTAGAGATTGTGGTCTGCAACTAGATCTGCCAGTCTATTGATCTGGATTAAGGGAAATCACTTACCAGGACTCAGTGAGCAGTAATCCTTTTGAGAGTGCTTATCTCAGAAGAGCAAAGATGCTCCAAAGAGTTGTCAGGATGCGGCACTCTGCTAGAACTGGTCCAGGTTTCACTGACACAGACTTGCAGTACTCCCCATCTCCCACCTCATCAAGTATCCACTGGAAACATTTCAGAAACATGTCATTTCTTAAGGAGATTTAGTAAAACTGACATGTCTCTGTATTTTTTTTTTTTTTTAAAAGCAGACAAGTATTGTCAGAAAAAATCTAAAGAGTTTTTACACATAAATGGGGTATGAGAATAAAATGGTACAGGAAATTTTTCTAAAAGAGTGAAATTTTTTCTTAGAATTCTGTGAAGCCGAAATTTTTCTAGAGCATATTGGCTGGTCACTCATGGGCTGCCAAGAAAAAGGACTGTGACACTGGGAGTTTGACACAAACTACTCTGACACTAAGAATGCACTTTAAGTGACAGCAAAGTTGATGTATTTGTAGCATAGTGCAACAGAGAAAGTGAAATCTTTGCTAGGAGTTAAAAGCATGTACTATGCACAAAGTGCGGTAAAGGAAGATTAATGGAAGCTAGGATCTGTTTTGAACTGGCAGAAGTTCAGGTAGACACTGCTTTGAGAGATACCAGTCAGCTCTCAGCTTTTTTCTTCTTTTTTAAACTAATATTTGGTGACATTTCAGCACTCCAGTAGTTGACAAAGGAATCAAAGACTATTTTGAACATGTTATGCAATGCCTTTTCACCCAGGGTCCTTTCTGCTTTCCAGTTCCTTTTATGATGAATTCAATTTTTTCTCCCATGTACCACCAGTCAGATTGAGCAGAGAGAAGTTCGTATGGCATTGTGGGAAATGTTCATTTGGAGAGCCTAGGCCGAAAGAGAATGGAAGCCTGACATATAATTTCCATAATGGAATACAGAGCTTGGGAAATGCTATTTAATGTTTTGTTATTTTGAAAATAAGAGTGTATTTTCTGGTGCAGTATAAAATGTATGAGTCAGAGAGAACTACAATGGAAAATTTGATTTTGACTTTACATCAGGAAATCAGTTTTTAGGTAAAATCCTTCCTGTGGAAAGTTCACAATGACCATTACTATTAATATTAATTAAACAACTTTATTTGCTAAACATGTGGATCTGTGGAAGCTCTACTAGATTTTTAATCTGGATCCAACAGCCTTCAGGAAGTCCAACATTTCAGTAGAAACTGGTGATCTAATGTCCATCATGTTCTTTCTAGTAAAAAATAATAAGAAACTAATTTCTAGAGACTACATACTATTTCTGTCATAGACACATTTATTCTATTAGTATGGTGAGTACTTAATGCTGAATGCAAAAGAGTTTTGCATGCCAACCATAAACGTGCAAAAACAATGAAACAGGGCCTTTCCTTCCCCCTCTGCTCTTAGTGCCTGCATACAGAATTTGATTCTTCCTAATTCTGATCTTGAGACATTTGTAGGTATCATTTCCTCTACAACTACTTAGTCTGGAAGTATTTTTAACTAGAAGCTGATGTTTTTAGGCAATAATCCAATTCTGAGCTGTTGCTCAGCCAGCTCCATAGATGGCATCTGCCTAGTTTCATGCTCAAATGTGGATCAACTTATCACATTCTGCAACTTAAATTATTAAATTAAATTTATTAAACTTAAATTATTTTACCAGTAGTTAGTATTCCTACATTACTGCTATAAAATGCAGAAAATCCTATGGAGACCAGGAAGGGCCTTGTCATTTTCTGCTCGGAGAAGCAGAGAACTGGAGTGATACTTCAAAGATTTTTAAAAATGGAAGAGGCCCAGGTGTCAGTCTCAAATACTTGTAGACTTGAATCCAGAAGGAAGAGTGGTCATCCTGCCAGAAGTCATGGTTCTTACAGTACATTCCACATGAAAAAACAGTGTTGTGTACTTTATTGCCTTCTGACAGACACTTCATCACTCTTAATAGCACTGAAGAGTAAAGCCTCAGAAGGACTTTTTGAGACTTTTGGACAGTTGTTATCATCATTGTTTTCAGATGTGGAAAACATCCCAAAGTTATTAAGGATCTGAGACAGAGCTAGGGTAAAGACTGAAATTTGTTGACTTATAGTCCTTTGCCTTAATCAGAGGATGATCTTTTCAGGACTGTATTTCCTATCTCTAGCTGTTTTCTTAGTATGCAGCTTAAAAATTTAAAAAGTTATTTTGATTTAGTACATTACTTCATGCATTTTCTGTTAGGTCTGAATCTCCTGAAGGTAATATCTGGGTGATTTGCATGCTGTGTGTTACTGGATGGACATCAGGAAAAAAACACTGGGAGGATATAGTAAAGAAAGAATAAAAAAGACTTTTAAAGAAAACTTGCTTTAAAAGTTCAGGTCTCAGTAGCTCTTGTGAAAATACTCTGTGATCAAATTCTGGGACTTACTACACCACAGAAACAAAACCAGTGGCATGTGCAATCGAGGCTCCTGTTCTGTGTGCAGGAAGTTGCTTGCTCAGTGCCGTAAGGGTAATGTTAACAGACCCAGCATCTTGAAATGATAAATTCTATTACTGCCTAGTGCAGACTAGCAGTGTTTTCAGAGACCCCTGTGAACAGTTCTGCTCAGGCCATTGTATAACAGCTTTCGAGATGGTGCCAGTCATATCACTGAAAATGTGAAATTCTCTTACAGTATCCGAAACAGAAATGGTGAATTTTTCTGCTTCAGCATTTTGTATGACATGGAGAAGAATGTGGTTTTAAACCAAGATCTGTGTCACAAAACCGACTTTTTGAGGCAGAGCTATGGACAGAGGTTTAGCAGTATCACCTAGAACTTATTCTAACCTTCCGTCTGTTGAAGAGCTGCTTTACTAGTTTTTGAAAGGAAAAGAACTCTCAGCCCTGTGCAGTGTCTCCATGAAAAGATACTGCTGATGCTAGCCAAACACAGTCCTTCTTATTCAGAGAACCTAGGGTTTGTGATTTATTACCAAGACTAATGAGTGGCAAAAGGAAATTGCCCTCCATTTATGTTCCTGTGCATTTATTTAATGAACACAAAAAGTACCACTGAAGCAATTATCTTGTAATTGGGCTAGACTATTGCATAGACCCAAACAAATTCTTAGATGTTACATACTGCAGCTTTACAGTTATGAATTATAGTTTTTTATATCTATCAAACTTTTAAAGCAGAAATTCTCATAGAAAGCTGTTGAATTACAAAAAATCTGGCACAGAACAGAGGTGTGTCCATGCTCTGTGTGCTCTAAGTTTTAAAAATCAGACTTGTTTGTCTTATTAACTTACTTAAATACTTGATGGTACATTGCCTGTATTGGAGAGCTTCCAGTTCAGCTAAGGGCACTGAACTACTGCTTGAACAACAATAGCGTATAGGAGGTATTAGAAGACTTCCATAGCGTTTATATTAATAGGGGTTGTGACTACTGTTGAAGGAAAGAGCCCTTTTCACTTGCCTCACTGCTGGTGCATAATGATCAATGTCAGAAGGGCACATTTTGCTTTATAAACCAACTGGAAAAAAAAAAAAAGGAAATGCAGTATTCTCTTGTAGTTACTCTTAGGCTACCTGCCTGTGCTGTTTTGTATGTCAAAAAATCCTTTCATCTGAGAGGCATTAGCGTAAAGTTTAGGCAGTCATCTAGTGTTTCTGATGATGTGTCATTAATAGCTTCAAGGAAGCATAGGTTATAAAGTATTGAGTAATTTTTAATGTACTCTTAAACTCTTTTGCTCTCTGAGGTGCACCGAAATGCAGTACTTACAAAAGAAAAAAAAAAAATCAAAGATTCATAATTCCCAAACAAATAATAAATCAAAAGCCCAGCTCTTAGAATGAGTGCTTCTGAAGTGTCAAAGATTTCCTGTATTTCAAGGTAAATAGCAAATTGTGCTGCAAGATTTTTATCATTTAGCAAGAAGAAATCTTCTATGTAGCTGTGCATTGAGGTAAAAGTCAACAAGTCAGTGATTAGGAGATGTAAACTGTATTTTGTAGAGAGACTCCTATAAACAGTTTGATGATATAGAAATACTTACAGTAATACACTAGAAAATATGACAGAGTTAGAAAACATTAAAAAAAGAGGAGACTTGAATATCCTTTTGAGGCCATGAGGATAACTTATTATAGTATGTTGAAGTGCTAAAGTGGAGATATGTTACAAATTCTTTCCTGTCATAATATGTCACTATGAGTACCTTGTCAATTTTAGCTAATTACCATTGCCCGTAGTCCCAGTAAGAAACTACTTTAAAAATAGACGGTGATCTCTTGCGTACTTGAAAACTGAACTCCCCTGCTGCTATATCTAGCTTTTTCCACCTCTCTGTATGCAATTTGTAAGAAAAGTTTAAATTCCTGTAACTTTTTAAACATAATTGTAGTATCTTAGTGACTGCACATTTCACTTCTGGCTGATCAATTTAAATATAAATCCATTCAGTCTTCCAGGAGTTAGTAGACTCTGAACAAGCCATATAGGGAATAAACTCAAGCAGCAGTGCTTTTTGCTATATTTGCTTTTGCCTTTTGCTTCTAATTTTTAAATTCTCAATTCTGACTAATCTTACACATTTCTTGGCAGACTTTGCTGAGAGATTAATTCAGCCTTTGTTTTACTTTTATTGCCATGCATAGGATCTAATGAGTGTATCACTCCTTTCATTCATTTGGATTCTTATTTTTTAACTAACAAGACTACTGCAAAAAGCAAACCTATTAACCAAAATGCCATGAAACATTATTTTGCATTAAAATGGTGCTTTCTCACTCTAATGGGAAATAATAAAAGTGAAGACTTACGTGGAGAAGGCTTTTCAGTAGCTAATGGGAAAACAGACTCTGGAACATCAGCTTTCTGTGTTTGCGTTTAACCTGAGTCAAGGAATTAATTGCTAGCTAAACAGAGCCTTGAAGAATAATATTAAACAGTTTCAAACAAACCCCAAAACAACAACAACAAAAAATGAAAAACAGATAAAGTAGGTTAAAATGAATTAACAAAGGTAGAAGTCCAGAGATGACATTGCATTGTCAATGAACTTTCTGCCTTTATTTAAGTGCAAATGAGTAAAGGGAAGAAGTTATTAACAATTCAAGGTGAAATCTAAATGAAATTGAAGGGGATAGTAAAAAATTCAATGGTTGCAGTACTGAATCTAATTTTCTCCAGAGGGAAGACGTGACTAAACCATACAGACTTCATGGGTAATAAAGCATAGGTGATAAAGGAGGTACAGTGAAGCAGAGTAACATAAATGTCAGCAAATGCATGTACTTTTTAAAATTGGTATTTAAAAAAATTATATAAGCACTTTTGGAATAAAAGATTAATATTTTAGGCTTGCTTACTATAATGTAATTTTAGAAGGTAAGAAAGAATGAGTTATGGCAAGAATATCAACTAGGAAAGCATAAGACAGAATAAATTTTCCATGTGCCTAATGTTCATTCTAAATAAAAGGCCATCCAAAACGTTGGATATCTATAGCCAAGTCCAGAATAAAATGCTGATTCAAGCCAGCAGAGAAACTTACAGTAAGTGTTAAATTTTGCATAACAGCTCACTGCAAATGAAATAAGCTTTAAAATCTCACCTAAGACCTTAGTAAATAATCACAATCAACACATCTGTGTGGGCCACTATGAAAGATACTTTTATCAGCATGAGTAAAGTGTGTGTTTCTTGTTCCAAAGATTTTGCAATTTACTCAAGATACGAGAAATTGCTACTTGACTTAGAGCAGCAGTGAAGAAAATGAGGATGTAAAGTCAGTTTCCAAGGCATGGGAGAACAGGCATGCTGTTCTAGATGTTTGAATCATAGATTTGCTATCTGTCTCATTTCAAATATGCAGAATGTTTTTAATGGCCAGTCGTTGTGCACTAACAATTATAGAGCATACATGTACAATTGTACCCATTTGTCTGAGGTGGCATTTTTCAGTAGATTAGGACTGGTGTTGAAGCCGTATGTTGAAAGGTGGGAAGGCTTAAGCAGACAAAGATGCAGCACCGAAGAATTGGTAGGATCATGAGGTTACTGGGTAAAAACAAACAAGGAAAGAAATTAAGGAGGATGACACAGGCTTATGAGAAGTCAGAAACCGTAAGAAGCCAATAAACTGACAAAAAAGTAAGATGTTCTGTGGTTTGTGAGCATGAAAGATGATTCTGACAGTGACTTTCTAAACTGAAAAGGGAGAAATGAGGTTAATAATAACCTAGACAAGTGACAGTACAATTGTTATAGGAGAAGACCAACATCTACCAGGAGAGTTTTAATCATAGAAATTACAAAACCCCCTGAATTTTGAGGAGGTTAAAAGCAAACATCAGAAGATGGGATATGGGAGAGGAGAGAGCAAAGACATTGTAGTTAAGGAGCTCTACAGAAGAGCTCTATTGGCTATGGAAGCATGTTAGAAATTGCTGTTTGAATTGGGCATAACACTGTGAACTCTTCCTATGTACTGACTACTTACTGTAATGTATTTGCTATTTTCTAGACGTATAGAGGTGGGACCTTTGAAGACCTCCAGAAGAGCTGATTAATGTAAAAAAAATGTATAAGCAACAAAATAATGAGAACATCCAGTTATCATAGAAGCAAATGTTTCCTGGGGTTAGCTGTCAAAATTGATAAAGCTGAACAGACTCTTTAGTACTTACGTAGCTTATTATAATGCTTTAGTAGTTCATGACAGGAGATAAAAATGAAATTTGCCAATCAGTCACAGGAATTTTATCTGGTGACAGTAAAGTGACATTTTTTGCTGCAATGGACAGTTAAATCTTTGTGAAGTTATGATTGATATTAATCTCATTTGCATTATTTGACCTTTATTACATTTGTGGATTTTTTTCCCTACAAAGCTACTGGATTTGATTTCTTCTTCTTTCAAGATCCTGAACTCTGACCTAGCTGTGACACCAAAATTCTAAAAACAGTTACTTATCCACTTTGGGTAGCTGAGATCCAAAAGTGAAAATGTGAACTGAATGAGAGTACGTGAATTACGTTCATTACTGTGTTTCCCTGTCATTTGGAACTTTGGCAAATTTTGAGTTCTAGAATAGTCTAGATGAAGAAAATTGTTTATTGAATTAAAGGTATAGTTGACGGTGCCATAGAAAAGGTCCACAGTTCGTTTTATGAAATTCTGTGCCTGTCTTGGGTTTTGAGTTCTCACTTGGTTCATAATAGTGGCATTATAGTGGCAGCAAAAACACAATTAAGTAAACATGCTGGATTTCTGTGAGCCCCAACGGTCCTTTTCTGTTTAGTCAACAGAGCCTGTGTTATAGTCAACAAGGCCTGTGTTTAATGTTGACATACAGGAGATGAATCTAAACCCATGTACTTCCAGCATGTGGTTTTGGATTTCATCCTGATTTGTCATATCCTTAGCAGTCATAAATAATAAGTCCATGCTTTTGAGCATTTAATACCAGATCTGGTTTGAGTATATGTATGAGGCAGCAAGAGAGCAGGCAGCTCCACAAGAACAAGGATGCTGGCAGCACTGTGCTGCATCAACATGGTGCAGGTCCGACACCAAGCCAGGAAGCCAAGCCAGTGGGTCAGGGTAGTTGAGGTGCGAGGCTGAGAACAAGTAGGTGAAGGATGAGAGCCTGAGCTGAAGTGCATCTTCTGAATGAAGGCAGGGGGACCCCAGGGAGGTTCCTTGCAGGTTTTCCTGTCCCAGCTCTTTCCCAGCAGTATGTTCCAAGGCCATGGGGCTGCACCATGCCAGGGCCGGCCATGAACATGAACCCCTAGGAGACAGTCGAAGCTGCTCTGCATCTCACCCTGGGCTCTGACACTGTGAGGTTAGAAATTCAGATATGACTTCAGGTTTTTGTTCACTTTACTGATTGCTTTTTACTTATTTCTTGTAACCAGCTAGTGGAATGAGTGCATTCAATTCAAATTTCTCTAGAAATTACTCCAGCTTGTCTGCTTTCGTCATGCAGAACAGTACATTTTGCACCCAAATTTAATTTACATATGATAATAATGGAAAAGGTTTTAGTCTTTGAGATAATGCATACATTTTAGATGGGTGTGATTATCAGAGTTGTGAATGTGTTATTTTACTCAAATAGTTACAACCATGATCCCTAGTATGAATGCAGTGCTTTAACCCCATATGTTCTGAGGATAGAATTTCCCTCAGAAGGCCTTGCATACTATAAAACTGCATTTATATTTTGGCACATTTTGCTCTTCCAGCTATGATGGTGCTACTACATCAGTGCAACTTGGATGTTTTACAAGTGCTGTTTGTCAATAGAAATGATGGTTACTGCTCATGCAGACACTGAAATTATGAGTGATGGATGGATACCGCCTATTAGTAGATTCACTGGCAAGGAACATGTTCAGTTGGCTATTTTGGATAGACAATATCAGCTTTTAAAATACAGGTCATTTACATGTTTCTGTTTATGGAGAGTAATGTCTTTTCCTGAGTTCATCTACCAAATGTTTATGGTTTTAAACATTTTAGTTGTACTGGAATCTAATTAGAAGCTCTGTGTGTGGCAATCTGGCAAAATCACTACATATGCATGGAGGCTGTGGCTTCAGGAATAGTCAAATCTCTAAAAGGGAGATGTTAAGAAACAAATATCCAAGATTGAGACATGATTTTGTGTATCTTGAAGAGAGAAACTTTGTTGTATTTTGTTCAAGTATTTTGTTCATCACAATCGGCATACCAAACCCTTCACAAAACCAGCATTAAATAATTTATGTGCAATTCTCAGTTCATCTTTTGCTGGGGGTATGATTGTCCCAGTTATCTGCTAAACCTGATTTAAACATTCTTGCAATCTCTAGTGTTCTTTGTTTATTTACACAAACCGTATTATGTCAAGCCACCTTAATCTAGTGTTTCTGATAGCTGTCGAAGAGTGTTAACAGATTATTCTCATCATAAGTCATAATGACTGAATATTGACTGATGCATAAATGCTGTATACAAATTTGTTAAGCACATTTTTCAAGGTAGGGATTTCACTAGAAAAGTGTACCTTATGATATTTGTTCATTTGTTCATTCATACATAAAGAAATCTTTCTCAAACTTAGAACAAAGAAAATTCCAGTGTAATTTCTTCTTATGTATCAGAAACAAGGAAGCATGAGTAACATCTTGCCCTAGGATATACATTCCTAAATGGGCATTCTAGATTTGTGACTATTTTTTCTGTATGGAACACTTAAATTTGACTGTAACCATGACCAGAGCAAAAGGGGCAAATGTCTAACCCTCCATACTTCATACATACTGTTCCCACAACAGCAATGTCAGGTATAATGAAAATCTAGGAAAGTGTTTACTAGGTCTCAGTTGAAAAATGCATATGCTCTTTGGATAACATGGAAAACAGAGATTCCCAGGTGTAATGCCATGAGACGGATCTAACAAACCAAGATACTCCCTTCGTCTCCACTGTGGTCTTCCTTCTGATACCAGCCATGTCTTCCCATCCCATCCCATCCCATCCTTCACTAAGTAAATGAAAAGTAATCTGGCTGCAAAAGCCTGAGCACATGGAGGCCTGAGAGAAGAAGGGCCAACACTGCTTTCACATGAGGTGGGCACCAGATCAGGTGCAGGACAGCAGCCCTTTCCATGTAGAAGGGGAGTGGCTGCCTGGAAAAGACGGTGTTGCAGTCAACATGAGACTGACCATCCTGGAAATCGCCTTCGACCTGGACCTGCCTAATTGTGAGAAAGACAGACAACAGTTGCACAAAGCTGCTTGCTTACGAAGTCCACTGCAGACATCTCTTCTGAGCTGTGGACCCTGCTGGAGCCCACACTCAGCTTTGGCCCTCACTCAATGTTGAGTGCCAGGCTGAGGATCGCTGCAGAGAGGGGCCTCTCCTCCAGGAACTCCTGAACTTTCTGCAAGGGTTTGTGGTGTGCTCCATGCTGCAGCCCACTAACCCTTGCTTTGTTTATATTTGGACTTCACCTCTTAGTTGCTTCTGGGTGAATCTGCATCTAATGTCTTCTATTAGGTGTTTCCTGATTAACTGGTTCTTGATTAGGGAAAGTCTCCATCTTTAGACTTTAACTGATGCGTGATTTACGTATATCAGATGACTGGCTATATTTCAGCATTTATCTTGTCACGAGGGTGGAGCCAGTCTCTTTTCGGTGACAACCAAGACAAGGGGCAATGAGTATGAACTGGAACACAGGAGGTTCCATTTAAATTTGAGAAGAAACTTCTTCACGGTGAGGGTGACAGAACACTGGAACAGGCTGGCCAGGCAGGTTGTGGAGTCTCCTTCTCTGGAGACATTCAAAACCCGCCTGGACACCTTCCTGTGCAACCTCATCTGGGTGTTCCTGCCCTGGCAGGAGGATTGGACTAGATGATCTTTCGAGTTCCCTTCCAATCTCTAACATTCTATGATTCTGTGATTAACAGGAGTCCAGAAAACAGGAGCAACTAATAGTGACTTTGGCAGCAAATGTGGATGTAAAGGGTGCGAAAAATTCTGCTTTAGACAGCATGGAATTGCTTGACAGTGTGCAGTGATGTGGTAGTGATGTGCCAGGATGATCCCAGCACCAGCTAAAGATGCTGTCCTGACACATCAGAGGCATTGACCCAGCAGGAGCTCTGGAAAGATGTTGCTGTCCAGGTCTTGGGGTTCAGGAATTGTCTATTGTGTCTCCTTCTCTGGAGGAGATGGCAATCGTGGTTGAGTTGCAGAGGAAGAAGCTGTGGAAGAGGTGAGCAGACTGTGTAGTGTCAAGGTAGGCAATGCAGAGGCTGACAGGGTCTTGAGTTTACTTCCCACCAGAATGACCCTGTGATCCTCACACAGACTCTGTCCCTTTTGTTGTGTCTGGCAAGGCACAGGGGCAGGGAAAAAGGATGAGAAGGTTAAATTCTTAAACTGTCACTTTGCAAATTGTCAGAGCTTGTGAGTGAAGGATTTTATGTAAAAGAGAGAGTGTGAACAGGTCTGACAAAGCTTGTTGTGTTATTTGGAGTCAGCTTACAGTAACCCGTTTCCAAGAGGCATGCCTGACTTCTTCCTGCACAGTGAGGTGCCCTTCAGCTTCACCCTGTAAAATGCTAGGGTGCATCTTGGAACATCTTCAACTTTCACTAGCCTTACTTGGAGAAGAATATTCATTACTTCTGAAGTCTCTGTATACTTTAAATAATTGAGATGAGAGAGTATGAAAGTCTAGTTTTCCAAAGCAGCCACAATTTGGGAGGACAGGTATATAGCAAGACTTCTATGGTGGCGTTTCCCCCAACCCCTTTAGTCCTTCTAAATGGCAATTAGAAATGTTGACATTTTCCTCTTTACAATGTATGAGTGAAGAGAGTTTTGTAAAAGACTGGAAGTTGTTGATACAGTCTTTGCAAGTAGATCTTGGGCAGGCTGATTAATGGAGACTTAAATCAGACTCATGCATGATATTTCTACATTATTCATTGTTCAATAATCCTGACAGTTATGATGGTAATAATGATGTTCATTCGTTATATACCTGACAGTTTTCAAAACCAAAGAAAATTAAGACAAATTGTGTTCAGAGGGAATTGTGCTGTTTTTGACGATACCTGAGACTGCACTTGATTGCTCAGGGGATTTTAAGAATAATAACTTGTTAGCTCTGGCAAGAAAACAGGAATGTCTCCAGAATTATTCCCCTATTTAAGAAACATTTATAAAGCATAAATTATATAAATTGTTACATAAATTTATAAGAATTCAAATTAATTTTGTTATTGAAGCTCTGTTACACGTTTCTTGGAATATCCTTGCATCTCAGCAGGTGTGTACTTATCAATATGCTTGAATGGAAAATCTGAAGATATTTACATTCTGTTCCTTAGAGTGTCACTTTAAAAGCTTGCCTGCTATGGTACAGTTGGATAGACTTAGTTGTTAAGGCATGCAGAGCAACTGTCAAGTCAGAAATCAAACAAATTTAACTGAAGAAAGCGAAATGTTATTGACCTCTCCAAAGAATATGCTATATTTCATTGTACTGTCAAGGAAAAAGTAATACAATAATGTGCTTTTCAATCATATAATTCTGGTAAATGCCACTTTGAAATAATTTAGCCACTCTTTTCTAGCTGAACTCCATTATTCATTCAGCTGTTATTTAAGAATCACATAAGGGTTTGCTAGACAGAATAGCAACTAAATGGTCAGGCATTAATTAATATTTGTCTAAAAGAATTTAATATTTCCAAGAGTTTATATGTCAGGATCATTGACTGACGACCTTGCTTATGAGTTGAATATATAGGAGAATGGAGCAAAAAACGTTATTACTTGCTTCAGATCTGTTTTGGAAGAGGTATTATGTGGCCTGCTAGTATGTAACAGTGTTGATCAGATCTGTTTAACTTAGCAGAGGCCACTCACTGAGCTGTAGGTCTGTAAGAGTTCATGCTAGACTGTAGCCTAGATCAAAATATAATTTCTCAAAACTGGTTTTGGATGTCGGGTAGGATCCCAGGTAGGAAAAATTCTGATACCTTGATTATAAGAAGAAAGCTTTGCAAGTTCTCCTTATGAAATAAACAGTATGTGGAAGAGGTACTATTAATGGAAATTAAGACCAGAAAAAAACTGCTGGATCATCAGTCTAGTGGAAAGATGTTAGAGTCTGGGTTTTGTGCATCTTCACACTTTTTGTTTTTTATTGGACGGATTCAGTTCTACTTGCAAAACTATCTAATAGTGCTTTGATGCATAAAAAATTACAACTTATTTTTAAAATGTCTTTTAATTCTATGTATTTTTCTGGAATTACAGCTCTTCTGGACCTGCCTGGGGTGGAATTAACTTTCTTCATAGCAGCCCTGGTAGTGTGTGTTTTGGATTTGTTACCAAAACATTGTGGATAACACCAATATTTTGGCTATTGCTGAGCAGGGCTTGCACAGTGGCAAGGCCTCCTCTGTCTTTCACTCTGCTCCACCAGTGATTAGTTTGGGAGTGGGCAAATGATTGGGAGGGGACACAGCATGGACAGCTGACCCCAATCAGCCAAAGGGATATTCCACACCATATTACACCACGAGCATCATTAAGACTGGAGGGGAGATGGGTTTGGTGCAGATAGCCATTTCTTGGGGGCTGGGTGATGATTAGTCTACTTGTGAAAAGAGCTGAGTGTCTTTGTATGACTTTTTTTTCTATTTTTTCCCTTTTTTATTTTCTTTGGTTTTCTTTCCTTCACTTATTAAACTCTCTGTAACCCACTTACCCTCTTCCAGTTCTCTCCCCCATCTTGCTGGGAGAGGAAGGGAGTGACTGACAGGGTAAAGGCATATCTGCCAGCCAGGATCAACATAGCACACAGTTTTTCGGTAAACATGAATACAATTTTGAGAGTTGAAATACCAGTAAACTTCTGTTCTTACTAAATAACATTATTATAATATTCAGAACTTAACCAGATTTCAGATATACCGTTGTAAAAACTTTATATCTTATCAAGCAAAGCACTTATACATATATTTCACTTCAAACTTAGCTAACACTCTCAAAAATAAGCTGAGGCTTTGATTCAGTGAGAGTGGGATTGCTCATAAAGTTAAGAATGCGTTTTAATCTTTGGCTGGATTAGCACCATGCAGCATGCGTTGTATCCAATCTGTGGATCTACAAATAAGAAGGTCACTTGGAAGTACATATACTTATAGGAGTGAAAGGAAGAATTTTAAGAAACCATGTGTATTTAACCTTAATTTGATAAAAAGCATAAAAAGGAAAAAACACCTCCTTGTGCAGTTATATCCAGCTGACTGGATTGCAAATGACTATCTGGCTGATCTCCATATCTCTCTTCATTACAATTTCAGCACTGCGGAATAGTTAAAGAGTAGAGGAGAAACAGCCCATGTTTTAAGTAATGTTGCTTATATTGCTGCTTAGCCGAGGAATTAATAGCTGGCCTCTAGGGACCACGGTTGGCATTTGGTTGACGGCACGATTGAGAGCACTACTACAGAAGCTAAAATACTAGTTATCTTATTAATGTTTCTCTCATGTGCATATTTATTATGTACTACATCTTCTGTCAGAGCTATTCTTCCTGTGCATGAGCTTTATTTATGGTTCTAATTCCTTTTACATTATTTGTCTGTGGTGACCAAAGATGAACACCGAAAAGTAAATGTACTATATGAAATAATGACTGGCTAACTGACTGACCTGAATCAATATTCATATTTATACTGTATGTATCACCCAAGGCACTCTCAGGGCTTTCCTGTAATTACAAGAAGTAATAAAATACAGCCTTAAAGAGCCAAGGTAAATGCTAAATCCTGAATTTATTAGCATGAGAACTCTGCATCAGCAGTCTCCAATCTTAAAAGTGCCAAAGCAAAACATTTTTCACACATCACACAGTTTAGAAATAGCAACCAGGGACTTTTAACAATCTGGTGAAAAGATAGCACGGAAAAGATAGGCGTGGGGAGAGAAAACAGTAATATGACTCCACTTCAGATTTAATTTGTTGCCAAGAGGAATATTTCTATGGCTTCATTTTCATCGTAACACTCACACCTGCCCATGCTGTCACAGCAAGTCATTAAATGCTGTTGCCATAGTGACAGCAAATGGGGGGAAAAATATCTACTTTTTGCAAAATGAGTCAAACGTTGACAATGATCACATCAAAATCATTGGTTTAAATCTAATATAAGTCCATCACAGTAAAACAAATTTGGTTTCCTTGAAGCTAGTGAAGTAGTGTTGCTCAAAAATTAGTCAAAATAAGGTCACGGTCAGATCCAAAAATAAGAAAATTGGAGGGAGAAGAACTAGACCCAAAAAACCCCATGTGTAATGGTGGAATAGGTTTTGTAATAAAAATGGATACAGAATGATATCTTGATTTATAACTTCAGATCCAGACTCACATTTTGCAGCTAGTCCCATTTTCTTCAGTGGGTCTGTTGGGAGTTGTGAACCTGGACACTGTCAGTTCCTGTGGCTGTGCAGTCTCTCCAGTGCAACGCCTGGTCTGGGAGCTCGGCTCTGTCAACTCAAGTACCAGCTTCTTTAGAAGAGAGGGATATAAATAGCATAACGGTGAGAAACTAGCAAGTTGTTCTGGGCTAAGAATTGCAGAATGCATTTTTAAATAACCTGCTTCAGACAGGTTTATGTGTGCCTAACAAGTAATTTCAGTGGCTGGCTGGCTGGAGAGGTTTTGTATTATCAACAAATGAAATACTCGCTGCTCTACTGTAACTGCAGATTTATTTTCAGTGTAGTTATCACCTTTTTTATCAACTCAAATTCTTAGAATCTACTGTACATTAAATTTTCCAGTTCATCTTGCACCCCAACATTTATCCTGCCCGATACTGAATTCATGATGTTTATTCTAACTTTTCATGGATTTGAAAGATGAACACAGCTGTCAACACATTGCTTCATGTTGCAGAAGCAGTGGCAGAAGTGTCTGAATGGAGTGACTAACCAGAAGTAGGAATGTGCTACAGGCTGGCTCTCATAAACATAATTTTCTTTATGCATACATACAATCCTTTGAAACATGTAACGCTCAATATGGAGAACTGCCAAGCTATGTCTAACCTGCCCATTCGTGCTTATGCAGCCCAATGGCATGCATTTCTACCCAACAAATCACTGGGTCTCTGATCAAACTGTCAAGTTGTATACAACCAATTTTGTTGAAGAAGGAATCAGTTAGCTCAAATATAATCTCAATCAGCTCAAATGATGGCAGTAAAGGTGATAGAATCAAGGATTATTTTGCAAATTAATGAATTAAGACATGACTACTCAGCACTGAATAAAATTCCAGTTTTGCTTTGAGGTTGAGCACTTTGCAACAATTCTCACCTTTAACCACAACCCAGCAGTGGGGAGTACTTACTATTGACCATTCTGTCCCATACTTAATTTCTTACTATTAGCAAATTAAGGCATTATGTCCTTCTCATTTTTCTTAGAGGTGGTGAACTTCTCTTAACTGTTAGCTACTCTCATTCATGAAATTACACCTAAAGCTGGATATTCAACTCCTGTATTGTCTGCATTTAAAAGTATCGTCCACTGGTGTTTGTCACACTAATAAGTAATGATTAGTTCACAATTATGTGAGCAGTAGATTGCCATGCAAATTTATTTTGAGTTCATTATAAACACACTGTAGAAAATCATTACAAATGATCTAGGACAAATTTAACAGTAGTATATTTCCAAACTATATCCAATACTAAGATCAATAACCTGTAAATATGTGAAAAGACTAGTATCAAAGACCTTCAAGGTATTGTTTTCTGATGTCGGAACTTCAAGAACAATGCGATAGAACATATACACAATCACAGAGAAGACTGGTGCAAATGCGGAATAGAGTAACAGTGAAACTTTAAGTAATTTCATGTATGTGAGAAAATAAATGAATAATCATTTGCTGATGACAGATGTGTCATGGTTATAATGACTTCCTGGCCAGAAAATAGCTAATGCCAAGATTACTTTTCTGTAACATCACTTCAGGTAACATCTATAATTCATTAAAAAAAAAAATCCTTTAAGAACTGTTAGCAGTCTTTTATTAAATATGAGTTATTTTAAAGATAATTTCTCTTGTGTAACTTGAAAAACACTGTAATGATTTGATGCCACTTTAGGCAAAAACTTGATCTGAAGTAACTGTGATTTTTGCCATTCATTTAACTCTAACCAGAATCCTGCCAAATTAGATCTTCTTGCCATAGAAACAGGACTGCATGTAAGCTGGTCTAGGACAAATTTGATTCATTTCTGTAATCAATAACCTCCTACTTGTTGTTACTAATATTCAATGCATTTTTAAAATGCAGGAATCAAACTAGAGGTCAAACTTTCAACTAATGAATAAGCAAGGAACAATAGCAGTGAGACATCTTACAACAAAATAAAAAATGAGCTAATTGATGTCTGGAGAAAAAAGAAGTTAGTCTTCTTTTAATAGTCCAGACACATTTCTTACTACAATGCTGCAGCTTAAAATAATTTTCCCAGTTTTTTATTTTTTATAATGAAAATGCAGAGTAAACTATTTTTCTGTGAGTATGTTACTTTAAATGTGTTTGTGTCCATGTGCTGTTTTGACAGATATAAGAAATGCTTAAAAATTACAGAGGGAAAAGTACAGTTTTCAGAAGTGTTAAAGCTTTATTATCTTCAGGTATGAGAAGCTTTTTAATAAAGAGATTCCAGGATGGTCTGTCTAACATCAAATTTTTATATTATTTGGAAAATATGTAAACTAATATATGTCAATGTATTTAACAAAAACATGCAGATATTTCTATATTCTTATTTGCAGAGTTGAGAGTTTTTGAAAATATCTCTATGTTCGTATAAGATTTTCTAGTACTTCACTGAAGTCAGCTGGAATTTTGCTTTTGACTTCAACGTATGAAAGAATTGACATGTAGACCTAAGGGAACCAAAGTTTCTCAACATTTGATCAGAAAACTGCAAATATAGTTATCTGCACTCATATCTGAGTTTTGAAAATAAAATGGACTTCATAGCTTCTTTCTAGATTTGCACATAAGAGCTTAAAATTTTAATTTTTTGTCATAATCAGACCATGAAGACAAGCCTTCAAGTTAAAATTTGATATTATGAGTTCTTACATTAATGATGAAAAAAAGGCAAGAGAAATTCTAATGAGTTACGTTTTTATGACTTTATCCTTTAGAAATGGATGATGATGCATTCTCTTTTATGGGTGTTTTATGGGTGGTTTTATTTGTTTTAAAATCTACTAAATTTCTCTGACATTTTTCAAAATTATGGCTCAGTGTTTATAAGTCTACCTTTTGTATTAACCCGTAAGAGATTTTTCAAGAACAAACAGATAGTCCATATTGTGAAGGATCAAAACATCTATAGCACAAACCAAATAATACAAATACAACTAGTTGCTGTACAGTCTCTCTGTGACTAGGCTGGTTTAGAACAGACATTTACTTTGGACTGGGTACTGTTTTGCTTGAAATTGCACCAAGAAGTTCAAAGAGAAGCAGACTTTCTGAGAACTAAAATGAATTAAAGGAGATCTTAGTTGAAATTCATGTTACCATATACAAGTGGTTTAAAGAATTAA
Organism: Caloenas nicobarica; assembly: GCF_036013445.1. Taxonomy (NCBI): domain Eukaryota; kingdom Metazoa; phylum Chordata; class Aves; order Columbiformes; family Columbidae; genus Caloenas; species Caloenas nicobarica. Next base: position 33,663,389 of record NC_088284.1, read on the forward strand.
AACTTCAGAAGAGAAGCAAAGTATTGTGTATAAAACTTCAATGTATAATTTTAGATGAAATAAATAAACAAAATTTAGGTTTAAATGCAGAATACTGTCATAGTACTGTTTTGTTTAAAATATGCAAACTTGATTTTCACTTCTTAGCACTGAGAATATTTTAAGGATGAATATGCATTGCCGCATCTGTTAAACATTTAAGCTCATACTTTCAGGAGGATTTTAAAACAATTTTTGTATATTGTAATTGGTTCCTTCACCCCATATATTTATTATGTGACAAAAAATACTGTTAATGTACCATTACTGATAGAAGAGATGTATGATTACATTGTGCCTCATTGTGTGATATGGTATGTCCACCATTTTGATGGATCTTGTGCTTGTCATATCTCTACATAGTACATTCAAAACAGGTTATTCCCAAATTTGAACTTTGTGGCCCTATTCATCACCATGTGTTATTCATTTTCTGAAAGTAAATGTCAGAATTTTGAAAAGTCTTGGCCTGTGTTAAGGTAGATTTCAGAAGAAGTTGCAGTTAATTACTTAGTGCCCAAGTCTAGCTGGGCCTCATCGCTTGGATATATGCGGCATGTGAGAGAGAACTATTTCTCAGGCCAATTCTTATTAATGGCAATAGGCAGAGCTTTCCACATTAAAACTTCAACAGTTCATTGCCTTAAGCATCAGCTAATTCCTGTTTCTGAATCACAGAATTATACATAATAATTTAACAGTTAGTGCTTCTAGTCATGCCTATTTAGCTTAAATTTTGTCTTCTTTAATCAAATGCAAAACTTTCCATAAATGTCATTCTGTCTTTGAATGACCTTGAACTTACTGTGTTATTAGCAGTTTGCCATAGTTGCACAGAGTTGATCATGAATTATTCAACTCACATTTATGGGAACAACACCAAAGGGGCATCTGAGCTGACAGATTACACAGCAGCATTTCCCTCTGACACACGAAATTGTAGAAGGAGGAAAATCACTTGGCCATGACCTTAGCTCTAAATAGGCTCAGTTTTATTCACACCAGCTACACTAGTCTGAATCAATGTTAACAGGTTTCTTAACAAAATGAACATAATCTTTCTAAAATCAAATGAAAATCCCTAATAAAGGCTTTTTTATGTGTGTCTTGTAACCTTCCTTCTCACTTTCGTATATGCTCTGTCCTTCTCTAAGTATGTAGCCACTGACATATATTAATATCTCCATTGCTAAAGAGAGGAAGTCTGACCATGCAGACTGTGGCAGAAAACCTCTCAGTGGAGAAACAAGAAAGTATGGTTTTCCTGCTGGTAGAACAGAGACAGAAGAAAGGTATTTTACTTTGGTAACTTGTTTGGTCCCTTGTCCGTTTACAGTTCCCTGTCCTCCCAGCAGCAGAGAATTCTGAAGAGGGAGATTCAGGATTTTAGGTAATTTCATGTTTGCAGATGAATTTGAAACAGGATGAGCATAGTAACTTTCCACAGGAGCAGGAAACAAAAAAACAAATCAAACCAAACCAAACCCAAATAAACCAGCCACCAAAAAAAATCCCACAACCCCAAAAACCCCAACACTGACAAATTCCTTTGTGCCCTCTCACCAGTGAAAACTGTGGCATCAAGAGCTTGCCCTTCTCCTACATACTTGCACTGACTTACAGATTTTTTTGTAGCAGGATGGCCCACTCTTTTGTTGTGAAGGAAAGTTACAAGCCATTACCGAAAATTTTGATGATGGAATTGACATGGTAACAGTGCACTGATGATGAGCTGAATTCATTTTCCTGTGGAGAGCCTGGCAGATCCAAGATACTAATTGTGGAGCACCAGGGGAATGATGATTAATTTTCTCCATGTGTGGGGCAAGTAAAAGATAATCCATTTTCAAAAACAGCTTAACCTTTTCAACTCTAACCCAGTGTGTAACAAAGTATGATACGTCACAGTGAAGTAATTTGTCACACATCTCAATAGCTTGAGTAACACACAGATGGGTTTGCAGGTTGATAATGTGCCTTATTGCCTACAGTGAGCATGGATCTGGTTGTGTATGAACATGATGTTATAATTTTGTAAATGGTGCTCTGAAAAAAAATGAACTAGTTCCTATGCACGACAAGTAAACATTTTTAAAACTATCACTCTTCATGTACTCTAGCTAGCTGACAGACTGCACTGTCAGGGGCAGAGCAGCAATTGTTATGTTTTTATATCCTTGAAAATCAGTTAGCAGACCTTAGCAATTCTTTAACCCTCTCCAACCAATTATCACTACACTGGAGTTTAAATGCTGTTTGGAGCAAAGGCTCATCCTAAGATGTTCTGTCAGTGTTTAGTAATGCTAGGCTTGAAGATAATATTTTGTTTTCATTAGACTGTCAGCGTCTTCAGGTGAAATTCACCTTGCTCTTCTAATTTGGACAACAGGTGTCAGGTATTTGTTTCTGCTTTTTTATACTCTTGCTTTGCATGGTAATGTCACTGTCTGTATTGCATGTTTGGTGTTGCTCTGCTGTCTCATTGCCCCACCTTTTCAAAACCTTGTCTTTAGTATGTTTTGTATTGGTTATGCTTTTCTTTCCTGTATGTGTCATACAGAAAAAGGTTGATCAAGCTTAGCACTTTGTATGGACAGTAGAGAGTGAGCTCATTGTAGCTGAATTTTATAAATATATATCAATATATAAAACCACTAAATTTGAAATGTGTTCCTCAGCACTCTGTTGTGGGGCCAATTCAGTAAAAATTCACATATGTACAGTCCATGGTATAGCTGATTACATGATTCTTATTCAATTGCAAAATTAACAGCTCTCCATATCAAGCATGGTGAAGGTTAATGCATTTCATTTTGGTTTTCGCATGGCATTTTCTGATGTGAGCTCAGTATCAGCTGTCTCTTTTCTGTAAAACATGAGTACTTCATGAGTGGAATACAGTCATTAGGGTACTGAGGAAGCTGAAATGGCCCAGCAACCACAGACCTGATAGATACATTCCCTCCTCACCCAGCTCTGGTCTTAGATTGATGAAATACAGCCATTTTATGTGCTCCTCTGCCTTGGTGAATTGGTACACCTAAGAATCATGTGGTAGATTACATGAAATGATTTACCGAATGTTCTTTACAATGTGCTGGATTCCTCTCCTGCATCACTTTTATATTAGTATTATATAAATCTACTGATTTTGCACTGATTCTTGATACACGTATAAATGAGAGTGAGTGCCAGTGTCTCTGTAGCATATCTTTCTTTTATTTGTGCTACATTCTGTTTATATTTTTAAACATTTGAAGTGCTGGGAAATGATTAACATAAGGTATGTAAATGGAATTATAAAATCATAGAATGTCCTGAGTTTGAAGGGACCCACAAGGATCATTGAGTCCAACTCCTGTCCCTGCATGGGATAACAGTAAGGTTCACACCATGTGTCTGAGGGTGTTATTGAATCGCTTCTTGAATACTATCAGGCTTGCAGCCATGACTGCCTCCCTGGGGAGTCTGTTCCAGTGCTCCACCACCCTCTGGGGGCGAAGAACCTTTTCCTAATATCCAGCCTAAACCACCCCTGACACATCTTCCTGCATTTACCCTAGGTTCTGTCGTTCGTCACCATAGGGAAGAGATCAGAACCTGCCCCTCCTTCCTCCCCTTGTGAGGAAGCTGTAGATCACGATGAAGTCTCCCCTCAGCCTCCTCTTCTCCAGGCTGAGCAAACCAAGTGACTTTAGCTGCTTCTCACAGGGCTTCTCCTCCAAACCCTTCACCAACTTTGTAGCCTTCTTTTGGACACTGTCCAGTAGCTTTATATCCTTTTTATCCAGTGGCACTCAGAACTGCACACAGTGCTCCAGGTGAGGCCGCACCAGTGCAGAGCAGAGCGGGACAATCCCCTCCCTGCCCGGCTGGCGATGCTGTGCTGGATGCACCCAGGACACGGGTGGCCCTCTTGGCTGCCAGGGACACTGTTGGCTCATGTCCAACTCACCATCGACCAGAACTCCCAGATCCCTCTCCATGGAGCTGCTCTCCAGCATCTCATACCCCAGTCTGCATGTACAGCCAGGGTTGCCGTGTCCCAGGTGCAAATCTGGCACTTGCCTTTGTCAAACTCCATGTGGCTGGTGATTGCCCAGTTCTCTAATTTGACCAGATCCCTCTGTAGGGCGTCTCTGCTCTCAAGAGTGTCAACAGCTCCCCCCAATTTTGTGTCAAGTCCTGCATCCAAGTTGTTTATGAAGACATTGAAGAGCATCAGCCCTAAGATGGATCCTTGTGGAACCTGGCTTGTGACTGGTTGCCTGCCTGACATAACCCCATTTATTACAACCCTTTTAGTACTGTATTCTGTTATTCAGGTATTTAAGGAATACTACAGTGTACCAATGCCAATTTCTGTTGTCTTATAACAGGGACATATTGATCCTGGATTTTGTATGGATGAGAAACACTAGATAGTGTTGTTTTGTTTATTTCCAAGACCCAGAAGGGGCCTAAATGGAGTAACAGATCTTCCAGCTAACACTGGTGGATCTATGTCTGGCTCAGTGTAAGGCTTTCCAGTACCTTGGCTTCTGGTCACAGGAAGCAGAAAAAGATGCTCTTTCCAGTGGAAGTTAGGGACATTTTGAGTACTGGTACCAATTATAAGATGCTGGAATTCTAAGTAATCTCTGCAGGAGCAGTCATCTTGTTTGGTCAGGAGCCTTGAGGAGCACAGAGGTATCAAAAAACTATCTGATGCGTATTTTTGTGTTGGCAAGGTTGAAGATGTATATTGTGTTACTACAAAGTACAGTAGAAATTTGTAGCAGAAATAAGCATTAATTAGTATTAAAATACCGTCAGCCTAGTGTGAAGGAATGAGCTTATGTTTTCTTCCAGTTTTTTCTTTAGGTATGTACACTGAGAAAAAAGAATTCCCCTAAGTTGTCTAAATATGGCTTAACTATATCAATTTCAATTAAATAATTGTAAACCAATATTAATTTAAAGACTAAGTCAACTGCAGATTAATGACAATTGAGAAGAACCACGCTTTCTCTCTTTTTGGTGTCTTTTCAGTGGTATCTGGCTCGCCTTCAGCACGGTTAAAAGGCTTCTGTTTGAACTCTGTATAAACAGCCTCATAGGGAGTTCTGAAAAATGACAGACATCTGAAAGATTAAATTTTAATTTATTCCCATCACTCCATGTATCCTCTGGTGTGTGACAAGAGGAATTGCATGTGGTACAGTGCTAATCCAGCATTGGCAGCACTTCCAGTTACTTAGTCAGAGATATTTAGAAATGTTTCCTAGTGACTAAATTTGAACTTTCCGAACTCTTTTCCATTAATGGAAAACTATAGCTTACAGCTGCATTTCGCTTCATCTGGTATTGTTTCTTCACAGCTATTTTAAATGTGGAGGGGAGGGACTTTTCTAGTTCCTATTATGAACTAGTAATATCTCACAGGTGGACAAAAAAGTCACCATGGTGACAAGGAAGTTGCTGTCTTTTAGGGTTCAGCATAGTGTAATACTGTATACATTAAACCCAATGATTTCTCTTTGTGGAAGTCTACTAGTTAGGTTTCATATTTCTGTTTTGTGGTAGCCGTTTGCGATCTGATATTTTGTACAAATAATGTCTCTTGAGCTTATTAGAAAAAATATTCCTTAAAGATTAGAGAACATTAAGAGCAATCTTTGACAAAGTCATTGATATCACATCTTTTTCAGAAAGAAAACTTTCTGGTACCTTTTGTTTCCCATTGATATGCTTGACATTTTCATAGAATCATAGAATCATAGAATCATGTTTTGCTTATATCATTCCACTTTTATGCAGTGTGACAAAGTTAAGTGTTCCAACTATTTGTTGCTTATAGGTAACATGGCCTTAAAACACATGTAGAAGTCTCTTTAAAGTAATAAAAGAGATTATTTAGACATAGGATTTTTATTTAGATAAAGTCACGCGAGTGAAAGGATACAAAGATGAATATCAACACCCTACAAAAAAAAAAAGCCACTAGTCATTTAAGTGAAAGCATTGTAAGAAATGGAATAAGAGTAAAAAGAATTAAATATGTAAAACATGCATTGCAACTCTGAACCTTTTGGTGTGTGGCCTCTCAAATGGAATTGGAGGCCCACTGTTATTAAGGAGGTCTGGAGCCTCACAACCTACTCTCTGAGAGTCAGCAGCCAGTGAGGAAACATAGAGATCAGGTTACTCTTAAATAATTTCCTTTGTCTCTTGCAAAACAGCATCATTGGCCCTGAACTTTCTCCTGAAGTTGTAAACTTTCTTTCTAAGAGCTGAACAAGCTCTAAGCTGAGGTGTTCACCTTCTGTAGCAGTCACGTTCCTTTAAAGCATGTGAGGTATCACCAGCTGTATCAATGCCCTATTATATGGTGCCTCTGCATTTGCTTGGGTAAAGAAACTGCCATTCTGGATTGTGCAGGAATTCAAGCTTCATATTTCCATGCTAGCATTGAAATCAACAGCCTTCCTAGCTGTTCTGACTGTGGATCTTGCTTCTTTAGTCAGTAATTACCTGTCTGTGGACTTTAACAGATGAGGTAGCTGAAATTTGGAATTTTCATACCTGATTTCCAGTACCTAAGTCTGCTACTTAGGTGCCATTTAGGCATCTAGGTTCTTTTTAGATCTGGGTTTAGAAGTTTTATTATATTTCCTGCACTGCAGAAGGGGAACATGCGTAGATGCTTTTTGTAGTTATCTGTAATTTCTTAAGAAGGCTCTAGAATCTTTTAGATCAGCTGTTTTTCAGGCACAATTCTTCTCACTTACAGTGATCATCATCAGCTTTGTAGATTCTGTAATCAAGAAAGAAGATCAACTGATATTATTCATTAAATAGCTTTACTTCAGATGCCTGAGCAATCAATGTGTTCTTTATCTGTTCAAGTAGCTCCAGCTTTCCCTTTTTTTCTGCAATAAAATCTGTTTTGCACTATTTATATGACTGTATTTTTTGATCTATACATCTCTGGTAAGGAAATGGTGATAAAATGTCTGCCATTTTCTATGAACTTCAAGCTTCCAAATTTGAGCTGACGGTTTTTTTTTCAGATGCTTCCCTTCCAACCAACAGTCTTTGAAGTTATTTATTCTGTTACTTTGTGGCCATTCACTTCATGTGATGAATGAAACAAGGATCAATAATTTCTACTGACTTTCCTTTTTTTTAAAAAATCTACAAGTACAGCATATCAGAAGGGTAGAATACTACCATAATTATGAGAGGTATAAACAAGGACCATGGTTTATTCATAAGGAAGACATCGGTATTTCAGTGCATTAGCATGTCTTTATACATGACATCCAGTAGGCTATATATCCTTCCATATTTTCCTACTTTTTAATCAATAAATTCACAGGCATTGTGAATCTCATACTGAATTTGTCAGGGATCAGGAATGGAGAAGAAGCTGGGTGTGACAGCAGCCAGCAAGGCAGGGCACTGCCAGCCTAGGACCAGCCTTGGGTCCCCAAGGAGAGGGGCGGCAGGGGCAGTGCCTGCAGAGAGTATCAGGTGAGTCCACTGCCAGGAGACAGGGCTGATGTCTGGCCAGGCAGTCAGCCTGCAGTGAGGCACTGGTGGATCTGGTCCATAGCTGGGCACGGACTAGGCTATTCTAGACATAGACTACAGGCTGTTTCTTTTAGACTTTCTTTTAGACTACAGACTCATTTTCTAGACAGTCCTGTCATATATGTGTCATGTTGGTGTCAAAGCCTTTTGTTATCTGTTGTGAATGCATCATAAAAATATGATACAATAACATGTTTCCTTTTTATTATTCTTATTTTCTGAATAAAATCCCTACAAAGACATTTTGCCTCACTCAAACTTCACATTGTAAATTGCAATTCTTGTTTGTTTTTCTGCAACATTGAGTTAATTCTCCGTAGGTTTTTTGTTTGTTTGTTTTGTTTGTTTGCTTGTAGGGTTTTTATTTGTTTTGGTTTTTTTTCTATATTAAGGCCTTCTACCAGCATAGCTACATTTCCTGTGATGTCTACTATAGATATAGCCTATTGTGGTAGGTTTTTTTTCCTCTCTTCATCACTGATCTTCTTTATCTATTAAGCTGCAGAGTACCTTTCATTAAGTTGTTTTCTTAAGTAACTAATTATTTTCCTGGTCACTTCATTATATTTCTTAATTCCAATCTTGGACACATGTTTATATCAGTACACGTAGGCTATCCTTAAAGCATACTTTACAAAAATTTGAGGTTTTTAATAGTGACAGGCAGAATGTTTTACATATGCACCTACCTACGTAGAAGTAGAACTAATTGATTGGCACATCTGCAAGTTTTCAGGGAACCTCTTCCCTACGCATAAGGTTGTGCAAAATTCTCTCAACCATGGCTGTGACTGGTCAGTGTTTTGAAGATCTTCAATGGAGAGAGAAGAGTATTTGATCAATTAAAAGGCCACATATTGCTCATGCTGCCTTTTTGCATTTTTTTAAGGTAATTATGTTTATTGTTTCATAGTACTACTAGCTAGACAAATGTTTTATTTATCAGTTTTGGTCTTATGTTACAAAAAAACAACGAAATTTTCATGTTAAAAAAACCAATGAAACATGAAAACTCTGTGGTTCAACATCAGAAGACTGATACACGAATGTGTTTTTTCTTTCTTCTGGCAAACAACCTTAGTAGTCTGATTCAAACACTTTTCTAAAAGATTATTAACCAATTGTAATGGGAAGACTGTCATGCCGTCATATGGATTATGCAAATCACGGCACTCTAATATTTCTTTTTCTGAAAGTATTGATAAGTATCCTGTAAAAATTAATGAAAAATAGTCAGAAAGGGATTATGCAAATCTGGTTCACAAAATCAGTAGTTTACAGAGGAGCAACTGAGGGAGAAGTCAGCCAAATTTTCTTGTACAAATGCAAAACATTTCTACTTGTTTCTCAGTTGCATTTCAGTATAATATAAAATGTTTTTATTTTAAAGCTGATTATATGGGAGACATTTGGATGCAAAAGGAATTAAATATGAATCACTTACTGAAATATTAATCACTGCAGTGAACCAAAATCACAGTGAACAATAAAATAGTGCACAAATTTTAGCAGGATATAGCTTCATAGAATCATAGAATCATAGAATCATTCCAGTTGGAAGAGACCCTCAAGATCATTGAGTCCAACCATAATCTAACTCTAGCACTAAACTGTATCCCTAAGAGCCTCATCTGTATGTCTTTTAAACACCTCCAGGGATGGTGACTCCACCACTTCCCTGGGTGAACTGTTCCACTGCTTCACAACCCTTTCTGTGAATAAATTTTTCCTAATATCCAAACTAAACCTCCCCTGGCGCAACTTAAGGCCATTTCCTCTCATCCTATCACTTGCTACTTGGGAGAAGAGACCAACACCCTCCATGCTACAACCTCCTTGCAGGTAGTTGTAGAGAGTGAGAAGGTCTCCCCTCAGCCTCCTTTTCTCCAGGCTAAACAGCCCCAGTTCCCTCAACTGCTCCTTATAAGGCTTGTGCTCCAGGCCACTCTCCAGCTTCGTTGCCCTTCTCTGCACTTTCTCCAGCACCTCCATGTCTTTCTTGTAGTGAGGGGCCCAAAACTGAACACAGTGTTCAAGGTGTTCAAGTGTTCACCAGCGCTGAGTACAGCGGCACAATCACTTCTCTGAAAAAATCCATGTTACCTGATGGGATGCACCCAGAAGCACTGAGGGAGCTGGCCAGTATCATTGCATGTCCACTCTTGATAATCTCTGAAAGGTCCTGGCCATCAGGGGAGATTCCTGATGACTGCAGGGAAGCAAATATCACTCCAGTCTTCAAGAAGGTAAAGAAGGAGGATCTGGATACTATAGACCAGTCAGCCTGTCCTCAATTCCCAAGAAGCTGGAAAGCAGCTTTGCAGGAAAGGACCTGGTGCTTCTGATGACACAGGCCAGCAATATGCCTTTGTGTCCAAAAGGGTCGTCTCCTGCATTGCAATGGCAAGAGTGTCACCAGTAGGTTAAAGGAGGTGATCCTTCCCCTCTACTCAGCCTTGGTAAGACATCTGGGGTTCTGGGTCCAGGTCTGTGCTATCCAGTACAAGAGAGACATGGGTAGACTGGATGAAGTCAAATGACAGGCCACAAAGATGATTAAGGAACTGGAGAATCTGTCATACAAGTAGCAGGAGGGAGAGCTGTTCAGGCCAGGGAAGAGAAGGCTCAGGAGGATCTTATTTCAATGTTTGTGAGTACTGAATAGTGGGGAGTCAAGAAGACGGAGCCAGACTCTTCTCAGCAGTATCCAGTGGCAGGACAAGAGGAAGTGGGCACAAATTGAAATACAAGAAACTGAATTTAAAAATGAGAAAAACCGTTTTACCATAAGGGTCATTGAATATTGGCATCTGTTTTCCAGAGAGATTGTGGAGTCTCTATGTGAGGACACTAGACATGGTCCTGCACAGTCTGCTCTGCTAACCCTGCTTGAGCAGGATGTTAGACAAGATTATGTCCAGAGGTCCCTTCCAAGCTCATCCCCTTGGGACTCTGTGATCTTCAGAAGCCTCTGCTAGACCACTTCTTCTCAGAGATAGAGACTATTTACCAGACAGCTCCAGCACCATTTTTTCCCTGGTAGCAGACATGCAACATAGCCCCAGCATGGCAGTTGCACTGCAATAGCTTGTTGAAGTTGTGCATCTCAAAAGCTGTAGAATCCTCACCCTGCAATGTTACTTAGGCTCTTAATTTGGAGGGTGGTAGACTGTGGCCTTCTATTTCCAGTTAGATGGTTCTTGGTGATTTTATATTAACCCTTCAGAGTGGGAGTGGAATACAGGTCTCTGATGCTGTCAGTGCCAATCATGACTGCCAACCTACACTCGCGCTCTCTTTCTTCCTCTTTTTCTTTCTCTCCTGCTCCTTAATATTTAATCATTCCATGTAAAGTCAAATATCTTCAGGAAGAGGAGCTGAAAGCTAGCGAAGGTATGCAGTGGTTGCTACTGAGGATACCTTTTGGGAAATGGAGGAAGAAGTTTTGAATCACTGCAAAGGGTTGAACATTACTTTCTCTGTAAAGTTTTGGATACCTATGCCTCTCTAAGTTATCTTATGGATAAAATGGCTGTTTAGCATATCTTTGGACTGTGCTTACCAGATTAAGTACCTCGTCAAGACAGAGAGATACTGAAAGTTAAAATCTTTACAAAGTCAAGGCATGAGGCAGGCAGCATGTTTCTCAGTGTCATGAAGATTTAGTTGCTTCTGGACAACAAGAAGAATTTAAGCATCTAAGTAACTTTAATGTAAAAGCAAATGTGGATATGGTGTTCAGCTCTTCCAGATGACTTTGGAGTGTATTGGAATTAGGTCAAATAATACCTCTTTGGTATCTGATACAACTGGTAATGCTGAATCTTAAAATGTTGGGATTGTTATTATATTTAATATTGTTATCTTAATATCTTAAATAAAAGATTAGCAAAACATTCTAAATTGATTGCAACTATTGCCAGGTGTGGTTCTGTTCATAATACTGAGCATGTTAAAAGACTAATACCTTCTGATGAAAATTATAAGTATTCTTTTATTATTATTTGTTAATCTTTTGAGAAGAAGAAGAAAAAAGTCAAGTCTCTCTAATTCTGAAGTTTAGCCTTCTAGAGTAACCATGCACAAACTCAGGAGTATTCCTGTCAAGACAAGAACCTGGAGTAAACCTTCACTCTGAAACTGTGTTTTCTACATCCCTCCCTGTATGAAGATGCTCTTATCACTGGGGAGCTCTGTTAATATTTTATTTGTTCTTCCTTTCGAAGGACACCTAAAATCCCATCCAGTCCTTTTTGCAGGAATTATACTTTAAACTAGTTATTTTTTCTTCTCCTGCAAAATCATTAATTGCTCTGGGACTTTAACAAAGTTAAATCAGTAACAAAGTAATGTGCAGTGTTATCAGCTGCTGCAACATACTAGAACCCTTGTGTAAAAACTTATAGCCTTATACAAAAATATTTTAATGTGTTTACATGACCCTTTTGCATTTGAGAATTGCTTTGGGATAAGAAAGTGAAGCAATCAAAGGAAGAGAATCTCATGTTAAAAACTTTGGAGGAATTTTAAGGCAGAATAGTTTACTTTAGCTTATCTTACAGTAAAACATACTTTTTTTCAGGAAACAAAATAAAACAAATCCAAAATTTACCTATTATTTTTATGAATGTTAAAGGAGTTATTGCAATCCTTATCAATAAGAAAATAACTAAACATTTTTCTTACCCCATTCCAGGCACTCATCTGCATGGCATTTCCCTTGCCACCTTATACATAAATTACTCAATTTTGTCTGCAAAAGAACCTTGTATATACTATCATTCCTGATTATGAAGAAAATTAGAACATATAGTTAAAGGACAAAGTTCCAAACACTTTTTTGTTGATGCTCGTGTCAGGCTTTCAGTAGCTGTACAGCAAAATGCAGGGTGTCAGAGTTGAGGTTTCCTTGTTCTTTCATTGCCATTTGTGGTATTCTTTTCTTTTAGCACTTACTGTAGCTATTCTAGGGAGAATGGCCTTCTTGAACTATGGAAAAGGATAGATGATGATGAATTCAAGAAAGAAAAGTTGAAAAGTAGGAAAATAAGGAAGAGAAAGGCTGAAAGGAAAAATAAGGTCAAAAGTATTTGTATTTTAAATTCTTTAGAAAGAAACCCTCTTTCTTTTCCGAAGAACAACAGGCACTGTATTTGCAGGAGCTGAATTAAAAGGACTCCCTACCCTCTCACCACCAGGATGTGCTCAAGTGATTTTTTCCTCCACCCTTTCAGTTGCAGGTAGCAATACAGAATGGAACAGGCAGGTCAGCAAATCAACACGTGGCTGACTGGTGTCATCGATGGAACTTTGGGCTTTTCGACCGTGGGAAAGTCAGTCTTTCGCCAGGTCTCTTAACACCCAATAGAACGCATCTGTCATAGAAGGGGAAAAGGGTGTTTGCTCAGGGGCTAGCAAGACTGATTGATAGGGCTTTAAACTAGACTGGTGAACCATGATGGATGGCTACAGTCTATTCAGAAGGGATAGGCAGGGTAGGGGAGGTGCGGGGTGGGGGGAGGCACTGTGTGTAGCAGAGGGGCTGGACTGCATGGAGATGGCAGTTGGAGATGGCAAAGTTGAGAGCCTCTGGGTAAGGATTAGGGGTCAGACAAATAAAGCGCCTGTCGTTGTGGGTGTCTACTACAGGCCACTGCGCCAGGATGACAACATTGATGACTTATTCTTTAAGGAACTAAATAAAGCCTCCAAATCATCTGCCCTTGTCAGCAACAGGTCCGGAAGATTCCTGAAGCATCTGGACGATAACTTCTTGCTGCAGGTATTAAGGGAACTGTCCAGGAAAGGTGCCTTCCTAGATTTGATTCTCACCGTCAGAGAGGGGCTCGTGGGAGACGTGGCAACTGGTGGCTCCCTTGGCCACAGTGACCACAAAGCAGTCAGGTTTAAAATCTTTGCTAATGGAAGGAAAACTTCCAGCACGACCTTAACACTAGATATGAGGAGAGCAGACTTCAGGCTGCTCAAAGGAATACTTAATCAGATTCCCTGGGAAGAAGCTTTTGAAGGTGTTGGGGTCCACTGGTGTTGGTCATTCTTTAAGTTCCACCTACTACGAGCACAGGACCAGACCATTCCAAAATCCAGAAAATCTAGCAGGTGCAGTAAAAAGCCAGCTTGGTTGAGCAGGGATCTTCTTGAAATACAGTGAAAAAAGAAATTACATCGTCAGTGGAAGCAAGGGCAAGCAACATGGGAGGACTACAGAGATGCTGCTCACCATTGTAGGGAGGAAATTCGTGCTGCCAAAGCTCAACTAGAATTGAAGCTGGCCAGTACTGTGAAGGACAATAAAAAAGGCTTTTAAAAATATATTTAAAATATATTATATATTGTATATTATATATTAATGGCAAAAGGCAAGCTAGAAATATCATTGGCCCATTGATTGATGAGCATGGACACCTTATTAACAGAAACATAGTCAAAGCTGAGATGTTTAATGCTTTATTTGCCTCAGTGTTCAACAGTGATGATGGACTTGGGGGCCCCATAATGCTGGGCTGGAAAACTGTGGCTGTGAAAGTGACAGTCTCCCAATCAGTCTGGAACTTGTATGGGATCTGCTACTCCAGCTAGATCCCTACAAGTTGATGGGGCCTGATGGGATTCATCCTAGAGTGCTTAAAGAGCTGGCTGACATCATAGTGAGACTTCTCTCCGTGATTTTTCAATGCTCTTGGGAATCTGGAGAGATCCTGGAAGACTGGAAGCTGGCAAATGCCCCAATCTACAAGAAGGGCAACAGGGATGACCCTGGTGACTACAGGCCTGTCAGCCTGAATTCTGTTCCTGGCAAAATCATGGAGAAGATTGTTCTGGAAGTTATTGAAAAACATCTGAACAACAACGTAGTCATTGGTCCCAGCCAGCACGGGTTCATGAAGGGAAAGTCTTGCCTGACCAACTTAATTTCATTCTATGACAAGGTTACCCACCTAGCTGACCAACAGAAGCCTGTTGACATGACCTTTTCGGATTTCAGTAAAGTCTTTGATACTGCCTCTGACAGTATTCTCCCGAACAAGATGTCCAGCATACAGCTGTGTAAACACACAGTGTATTGGGTAAGCAACTGCCTGACGGGCCAGGTTCAAAGGGTTGCAGTAAATGTTGGACTGGTGACCAGTTACTAGCGGGGTTCCACAGGGATCCATCTTAGGGCCAGCACTCTTCAATGTCTTCATAAATTACTTGGATACAGGACTTGAGGGCTTGTTTAGCAAGTTTGCCAATGACACGAAACTGAGGGGAGCTATTGACAGAGAAGCCCTGCAGAGGGATCTGAACAAATTGGAGAACTGAGCAATCACCAACCATGAAGTTCAACAAGAGCAAGTACCAGATTTTGCACCTGGGACATGGCAACCCTGGCTGTACATACAGACCACTGGACTGCCTCCAGTAATTCCTTGCTCTTCTTAAACTGGGGAGCCCAGAACTGGACACAGTACTCAAGATGGAGACTCACCAGGGCAGAGTAGAGGTGAAGGGTAAGCTCCCTCAACCAGTTGGCCACACTCTTCCTATTGCACCCCAGGATACCATTGCCTTTGGCCACAAGGTCACATTGCTGGCTCATGGTCAACCTGTTGTCCACCAGAACTCCCAGGTCCTTCTCTGCAAAGCTGCTTTCCAGCAGGTCAACCCCTAACCTGTACTGGTGCATGGGGTTATTCCTCCCCAGGTGAAGGACCCTCTACTTGCCTTTACTGAATTTCATCAGGTTCTTCTCTTCCCAGTCCTCCAGCCTGTCCAGATCTCACTGAATGGCAGCACAGCCTTCTGGTGTATCAACCCTTTCTCCCAGTTTAGTATTATCAGCAAACTTGCTGAGGGTGCACTCATTCTCTTCATCCAGGTCATTGATGAATAAGTTAAAGAAGACTGGACCCAGTACTGATCCCTGGGGAACCTCGCTAACTACAGGCTTCCAACTAGAGTCTGTGCCATTGATCACAACCCTCTGAGCTCTGCCATTCAGCCAGTTCATGATCCATCTCACTGTACACTCATCCAAATGCATTTCCTGAGCTTACCTATGAGGATGTTGTGGGAGACAGTGTCAAAAGCCTTGCTGAAGTCAAGGTAGACAACATCCAACTCTCCACTCATCTACACAGCCAGTCATGCCATGATATTAATAGAAGTCTATTAGATCGGTCAAACATGATTTCTCCTTGGTGAATCCATGTTGACTAGTCCTGATAGCCTTCTTTTCCTCCTAATGCTTGGAGATGACATCCAGAATGAGTTGCTCCATCACCTTTCTGGGGACGGAGGTGAGGCTGACTGGCCTATAACTGAGTTCTTCACAGAGTTTGGGAAGAGAAAGATTTCAGGGAAAGTTCTTAGAAGCAAACCTGTAAACTAGTGGTGGTCTATACAAAAATCGCTGTTACATTAGAATCTCATGACATATTCAATGCTCCCACTATAAAATGTGTGTCAAAATGCTTGGCCTCCATTGATTTTCCATTTTGTGCCAGTATAGACATTTACAGATTAATATTCCCATTTTTTTCCCCAATGTGGAGTATTTAAATGTTCATACATATCCTTAACAATTTCTATGCAATCTTTTGCATGCCTCATCATTTCAGCTGAAATAGTCTTTACCTGTTAATTATAAATCAATATTAGACTTTAACCCAAGGATGGAACCTTAGTTCTGTCTTTTTTTTTTTTTAAACACAAAATCACATTGTAAAGTTACCAGTCTAACCTCTTGCATAGGCTGAGCAATCCACATAAGTAATATTGCAGCTATTCTTTATCTGAAGCAAAAGAAAATCATATTGATTTAAATTTCAGCAAGGAAAGGACAAGCATCCTCCATCACTCTGACAGATTTTTCCATATTTTCGGCACACAGATGTTATATTTAATAATTTTCACAGAACATACATCTTTGGCTTTGCCAGAGCCTGCCTATTTGCAGAATAGGCACAGAAATAGACTACATTTTCCAGGATGGATCAATTGAATGCATGGCAAAGCATACTTAGTAAATTCTGTCTATTTTCCAGATAGTCAGCACAGTTCATTGAGCACAGCAGATTTTCAGCTGGGTTGAAAAGGCAGGCTGGCAAGATTTGAATGTTTTTGGTCAGAATAACTCCTCTGGTTTTAAATTTTAACAAAGCAAGATATCATCTAAATGTGATGTTTTTGGTGTCCAGGGCACTGTTAGGTTAAATCTTTTCATGCCACGTCCTGCTCATTCTTTTTAAGGGCTTTTACACTATGTTTTCCAGCTGGTCAGATTATACATTTTCCAACAATATGCTTTACCTGTGCAGAAGTTAAAAAAAAAAAATCAAATATTTGCAATCAAGCCTGGATCATGCTCCCTTAAAGATGATTTAACTAAAGCCTGTTGAACTGAGTTTGGACTTTAACTTCCTTCCTGCTTTGCCATCCTTTCTCATAGATGACAAACAGCTCTCCTTCCCATGGGTCAGTGTGCTGGGTGCCACAGGGTTTCCCTCACCATTACCTTCTTCTCAGAAGCCGAGGACAGCAACTGTTCTACTATTCATGTGTAAGTAGCTAGTTTTCTCATTTCCAGAGCAATTATAAAACATTTCCACCATTTTAATGAGACTCTACAAATACTGAGCTTTCTATGTCAATTCATTTGGCTGGAAAGAGCTTATTCAAGTCTGTCCATGACACCTGATTGCAGCTATCTGTGTTTAAAAGAGACTGAAGTGGAGAACACTGCCAAAGCCTTCTACATTGTAATGACACATAAATTAAGTTCAGGTTTTTATTCATCACCATTTTCCCCTTTATTTCAGTCAATTAATTAGAAACAAGGAGGTAAAGAGGCATGCTTTTAAAATAGGTGAATGAATCAGAAGTGCCAGATTCATTTCTCTGTAATGGCAACAAGACAACAGCTAGGACTCTTGGGCTGTTGTTGGACAATTGGTGGCTGGCAGAGCCCTTGCTGAAGTAGGCTGTTGAAAGTCTACATCATTTTGCAAGAAAATTTGCAGCAAAATACAGAGCAGCATATAATAAATTATTAACTAACCTCCCTTTCTCATGGAAACCATGGCTGTAGCTGTTGCAGTAGTATAATTAGAGTTAGAAAAATGAAAAAAGAAATTAAGGTTTGACCTGCTGTATTGTGGGAAGTGAGAAAAAAGAAATTATCAGGGCTACTGTGTTCTAAGAAATTTTGTCAAAAGTTTGGGATGAGTTAGACTTTCTGTAAAGACACAGTTCTCACCTTTAAAAGGTAATGGCATGCATTACTCAATGTTTTCCTGAACTAGAAACTGTTTATTAGTATTCATTATATGTGTAATTTGAAAACATTCTGGGAGCATGTGTTGTAACTGCAGTCAGTGAGTTGATGAGATCTATTCTACAGGTATGTAAGAGGACTTTCTATTGCATTTTCTAGATTGTCATTAGTCTGCATAGATCAACAGAAAGAGCAGGAGAAAAAGTACTCTCTGCTCCTGACTGTATTAGTAAACTTTTTAATATAGATTTTTAAGGCACATGGATACTGCAGCTCATACACAGGGAGCTTGTTATGTGTCAGATCACAACACATGCACAACATTCACAAAGTTCAAACTTACTGTTGTAAATCTTACACTTGGGCACTTAGTGTGCACACACTAAGTCAAACATGTATGGGGCTCTCTGCAAACGAGGCTGAACTGCTCATGCATTTCTGCTCTTGATCTGGAGTTTTTGCCTGGATAAGAATTTTCATGTGGAAATGATGTCAGGTGTAACCAGGTGTTTGTTAGTCCACTTGTATCTGAGCGTGGTCATTACCATGGCATGAGAAAGGGCTCAGGCCAGGATGGCAGCATTTACATCATCTGCTCATATGATCAGCTGAAGCCTTTGCCCTGATCACTAATACGCAGAATTTTTCAGATGGTTCCATCCCTGCACCTCGGGATTAAAGAACCCATACAGGAATGATTATGTCTTTTGAGGCCAGTAAAGGCTGAAATCCCAATTGCTTTGAGGCTGTTGAAAAGCATTCAGTTGCAAACAGTGCTTATTGGAATCATTCATTAGGCATTGCCTGCTCTGCATATGTCAAGGTAGACTGGATGTTAAACTACAAATGAAAGGTACCACTTGCAGAAACATTTCATCTAGCCAGTCTCAACAGTTTTCAAATATGCTTCACTTCATATTTAATAAACTAAATAAAGGTCCTGTTTTTATTGCACACGTTATGTTTCCATCATCAATGAAGAGTTTTTCTTTTCAATGTGCAGAGTGCATTATGTATTTTGTCACAAAGAAGATATTTTTAACATGGCAATATATTTATCCATACATTTTACACCATAGTTATTTTGAAAATAATTTTTAATGTCCCTTTAAAATAAAGTTAAGAGTTGCATACACAATGGAGCATTTCTGTGGGGGATCCGAATATAACATATTGGTAGACGTGTGTCACAAATTGAATATTTACTTTTTATTACAAAAAGGAAGCTATGTAAAAAAAATCATTGTGTATCTGGCTACATTATAAGATAAAGAATGTAAGTGAAACTTATCATAGTACAGTAGATGTATCTTTGAAATCTTCCTCTCATTCCCAAGTGTGGGAGAAAGATGCCCTGTCCTTTTGGCTCTTTTCATTTATGTTTTTTCTTTGCCTGTGGAGGAGGCTAGGCTTTATTACCAAGATCCTGTTTCAGGAAGGTCTAAATATACGGCTGAACCACAGTCGAAGCTTTAGCCAATAAGGTTCTCCTGAGATACACCTTGCATTGGATATGTGAATGTATGATTCATTTTCTGGAGCATTTTTCCATTTTAAAAAGCATTAAAACTGAAAATTTTGTTACTATTGTGCAGGACCCACTCATGGCAACTTTGGGTTACACATTATTAGTACCTCTTTGCTTTTCTCTGGTGGCCTGCCCAGACAGTATCAATACATATCATTAGTAGGACTGGAAGCTAGAGTGTGAGAAATTGAACTGAGAGAATCTGACAGCCATAGAGACCTTCTAATCTAAACAGATGAAACACAAAAAGGCTAGAAAGGCAAAAGAATACTGCTTTCCTTTGACATGGATCAGTCATACAAAGGTTAAGTCCTCAGTGCATAATTTCCCAAATCAGACACTTAAATATCTCTAAATGTGCCGCTTGAGTTCCCATTGACCCATGTGTTCTTTGTGGAAGCAAAAGAGGGTGGAAATTAAGATGTTGTTATGCCTGACCTTCAGAGTGGTAATGCCATTGTCTTTGATGAATGTCCCTATTTTGAGAAAAAGCTGTGTTCGATAGTGTCATGTTTTAACCCTAGCCAGCAACTAGGACCACACAGCTGCTTGCTCAATTCCCCTGCCCTGACAAGTGGGATGGAAGAGATTATTGGAAAGGGAAAAAAAAAAAAAGAAAAAAAAAGTGAGTTGAGATAAGAAGAGTTTAATAGCACAGCAAAGGGAGATGAAAAAAAAATAGTAATAGAATACACAAAACGCGTGATGCATAATGCAATTGATCACTAGCCATGACCCAGTAGCACATTTTTTCCTGAGAAGTGGTAATTGCCTGCTGGCCAACTCCAGTTTAAATACTGAGCATGGCATCATAGGGTGAAGAATACTCCTTTAGCCAGTTTAGGGTCAGATGTCCTGGTTGTGCTCTCTCCCAGCTTCTTGTGCACTCCCAGCTTTATTGCTGAAAAGTCCTGACTTGGTATAAATATTGTATGGCAAGGGCCAAAACATCAGTGTATTATCAACATTCTTCTCATACTAAATCCAAAACACAGCACTATAGCAGCTACTAGGAAGAAAATTAACTCCATCCCAGCTGAAACCAGGACAGATGTGTTCAGAAAGATACTTGAAATGATGATATTGGGCAAATGTGTAAACTATAAACTGTGCTTGAATGTGTTATCCTATTATTGAAATCCTTTTGCTAGTACAGTGGTATATTCAGTTGAAATGATATATGACATGCAAAATGACTAATCCCTTGAGGAAGCTATGTCAGGTTTTGTTTTTCACTGTTTCTAAATGATATTTTTGTGAAGGATTTTTTGAGATGTGATGCACAACTAGTAAACTGTAGCCTTTGCCTTGGTGTGACCAAATGTTCTCAAGCCTGTTCAGTTTAGACTGAGAATTTTTTTTCTTTCTTAAACAATAAAGTATGATACATTCAGTGTACGAAATAATTTTCAGTTCAAATATGCTTCTAGTTTAAGAAATTAGAAGAATCTTAACAAAAGTGGATGACCTGCTCTTAACAGATGGATGACCTGCTTAGCCTGGTGGTAGAGCTAAGAGAGAAGCCAGAAAAGTTAAGAAGCATCAGGGAGTCGGAGAAGGAAATAGACTGGTGAGATCAAGCTCTAGCCTCCCTGAGACAGGAAAGGCCACCAGTAAGAAACCAAGATCAAAGGAGTCTTGTATACTCCCCCACCTGACTGAAGACAGTAGATCAAGCGAAAGGTGTGAATGGAAGCAAGTAGACACTCAGAGCGGCAGGCAAAATCCCCCCTTGCCCACCTCACCCTCCCAGATGCCTCTGTACAAGTATGAAACTCTGTATGTGGAAGGCCAGACAATGGTTGAGGAAAACAAAGGTCCATCTACACCACAGGTGCTGGCACAATCAGAAAGGCCTACCCCCTGTATTACGACCACCTCTACAAGGAAGAAAAGAAGAGTTATAGTTGTAGGTGTCTCCCTTCTGGGTGATACAGAGGGTCCATATTTGCTGGATATTTGCTGGACAGATCCTTTTCTTAGGGAAGTCTGCTGCCTTCCTGGGGCCTGGGTTAAGAACATCACCAGGAAACTTCCTAGCCTGGTGCAGCCCTCAGATTGCCACCCGTTACTGGTCTTCCATATGGGTGGCAATGAAGTTGCGAACAGTAGTCCAAGGGCAAACAAAAGAGACTTCAGAGCCTTGAGACAGTTGGTGAGGGATTCTGGAGCACAGGTGATCTTCTTCTTTCTCCTTCCAGTTGTGGGCAGTGACACTAGAAGAAACAGGCGGACGGACACAGATGGATGGACGCAGATGGACAGATGCAGACAGACAGACAGACTCAATCTATTAATACATGGCTCCGTGACTTGTGTCACCACCACAATTTTGGCTTTTTTGATAATGGGATGGCCTACATGGCATTGAGTTTGCTGGTGTAAAATGGAGCTCATCTCTCTCAAAGGGGGAAGAAGGTCTTTGAAAATGAGCTAGCAGGGCTCATCAACAGAGCTTTAAACTAGACATGATGGGGAAGGGGGTTGATATCAGGCTTGCCTCTGACATGTTGTGGGATGAGACACCAAGCACAGAGGGGCGGGGTGCAGCAGACTTTAAACTTATGAGCTCAGGGGGTGGGGTCCAAAGTGATGATGCTCATGGCATCATGTCCAACTGCGGAATAAGCCAGGTCAACCAGAGCAGTGACAAATATTCCTTTGTTGCCTCCCAAGATGTGAACCAGAAGGCTAACCACGTCAAGAGTAGGCATGGCTGCAGTGGATCCTCCCGCAACCCTCACAAGAAACCTGCATGCTCGATTACTTCTATGAAATGTCTGTACACAAATGCATGTAGCAGGGAGAATAAACATGAAGAATTAGAGATCTATGTGTGGTTGCAGGGCCATGATCTCATTGCTATTGCAGAGACATGGTGGGAAAGCTCACATGACTGGAATGTTGTCATGGATGGCTCTGTACTTTTTAGGGAAGGCAGGCCAGCAGGGCAAGGTGGAGAAGTTGCACTTTATGTGAGAGAGCAACTTGTATGTCTTGAACTCTGCCTAGGAAAGGATGAAGAATAAGGTGAGGCCTTACGGGTAGAAATTAAAGGAAAAGCTAACAAGGGGGAACACTGTTGTGGGTGTTTACTACAGGCCACCTGATCAGGAACAGGAAGTTGATGAAGCTTTCTACAGACAGCTGGAAGTAGCCTCACAATCACATGTCCTGGTTCTCATGGGAGACTTCATCCATTCTGCCATGTGCTGGGTAGGCACATCAATGATCCTGCAGATCATTGATGACAACTTTTTGACACAGATGGTGGAGGAGCCAATGAGGAGATGTGTGCTCTTGGACCTTGAACTAACAAACCAAGAAGAACTGGTTGGACATGTGAGGGCCAGGGGCAGCCTTGGCTGCAGCGATCATGAGATGGTGGAGTTCAGGATCCTGTGTGGAGGAAGCAGGACGATAAGTAGGATTAAGACCATGGGCTTCAGCAGGGTGAACTTTGACCTCTTCAAGATCTCGCTGAGAGACCTTGCAGATGTTATTGCTAAGCCATTCTTCATCATCTTTGAAAGGTAATGGCAGAAAAGGAGAGGTGCCTGAGGACTGGAAGAAAGCCACTTTCACTCCAGTCGTCAAAAAGGACAAGAAGGAGGACCCGGGAAACTACAGCCCAGTCAGCCCCACCTCCATCCCTGGTAAGGTGATGGAACAACCCATTCTGGACGTGATCTCCAAGCATGCAGAGAAGGTTATCAGGAGTAGTCAGCATGGGTTCACCAAAGGGAAATCATGTTTGACCAACCTGATAGCCTTCTATGATGGTAGGACTGGCAGGGTAGATGAGGGAAGAGCAGTGGATGTTGTTTACGTTGACTTCAGCAAGGCTTTTGGCACCATCTCTCACAGAGGGTCAGAAGTAGGTCCAGTCCTGTTCAACCTGTTCATCAATGACCTGGATGAAGAGAATGAGTGCACCCTCAGCAAGTTTGCCAATGATACCAAACTGGGAGGAGGGGTTAACACACCAGAAGGCTGTGCTGCCATTCAGTGAGATCTGGACAGGCTGGAGGACTGGGAAGAGAAGAACCTAAGTTGTACAATGGCAAGTAGAGGGCCCTTCGCCTGGGGAGGAATAACCTCATGCACCAGTATAGGAGGGAGTTGACCTGCTGGAAAGCAGGTTTGCAGAAAAGGACCTGGGAGTTCTGGTGGACAACAGGTGGACAATGAGTCAACAATGTGACCTTGTGGCCAAGAAGGCCAATGGTATCCTGGGTTCTAATAGGGAGAGTGTGGCCAGCGGGTTGAGGGAGGTTGTCCTCCCCCTCTACTATGCCCTGGTGAGGCCGCATCTCGAGTACCACTTCCAGTTCTGGGCTCCCCAGTTTAAGAAGGACAAGGAATTACTGGAGGCAGTCCAGCGGTGGCTGCGAAGATGATCAGGGATCTGGAGCTTCTTTCTGATGAGTAGAGACTGAGACAGCTGAGTCTCTTAATCCTGGAGAAGAGAAGGCTGAGAGGGGATCTTATCAATGCTTATAAATATCTCAAGGGTGGGTGTCAAGAGGATGGGACCAAACTTTTCAGTGGTTCCCAGTGACATGATGAGGGGCAGTGGGCACAGACTGGAGCACGGGAGGTTCCATCTGGATATGGGGAGAAACTTCTTTACTTTCAGAGTGATAGAACATTGCAACAGGCTGCCCAGAGAGGTTGTGGAGTCTCCTTCGCTGGAGACATTCAAACCCCACCTGGATGCATTCCTGTGTTATGTCCTCTAGGTGTACATGCTTTAGTAGGTGGGTTGTCCTAGAAGATCTCCAGAAGTCCCTTCCTACCTTAAGCGTTTTGTGCTTCTGTGATTCTGTGAAAACCAAAATGATCCAGCAAACATTCTTCTAAGATAAGAAATACATACTGTCATTAACTTTGATATTTATTCTGTATTCTGTGTTTTTATGAAAAAGCTCGCCTGAAAAGGCAGAGGGTAGATCTGAATATAAGTGTTCTTAATTGGATATAGTCAAATATACAAGGAGTTTATCTGTAAAGCATTCAAGTGTGACAAACAGGCCAGAGAACTTTATTTCATGTCTAGGGGAGTACATCTCCTTATGGAGATGTATTGGAACATAGACACCTGTGTGACAGAGTGAACTGTTCAGTTGTCTTTTTCATTTCTAGGCTGAATTCATCTTTTAAAATTTAGAATTCAAAATTCTATAGCAAATTCAGAATTCAGTGTTCTTTTGTGACAGAGATGTGAGATTTTTGCCATGCCTCTGCAGTCTTCAGGTCATGGAAGCGTCTAAATTTATACTATTTATACATTAAAAAAATCAAGCTCCATACCATGTGCGTTCAGAATTTCCTATGCTTGACTACTTTTCTTTGGTAAAAATGATGAAGCTAATGAAAACATCATAAGATTTTTGCTGTGTAAGTCAACGTAGATTAATTGCACAACAATGAATTGGTATCGACTTGGCACGGGTCATTAGATATAACTGTCCAATTTGAAAAATGGTATGGGTAACACAGCAGATTAAACCAAGCAAGTAAATAGTCTTTGGATAGGGAAAATCTACATTTTTGAACAGGGGTTAGAGCCATGTAGCTATCATTGGTAGCTTTACCTCCACACACTGAATAACGCAAGAAAGACTTCTTTCTGATGTCTAGAGTGGTATCAACAGCAGGAGTTCTCTTAGATTTTAATCTGGTTTAGAATTCCTCTGGCAGAGTAGTAGCAGCAGCTGTAGGCAATCCATGAAAAACAGAAGACAAAGCTGTAATGAAAATGGAAAACTAATTAATCTAGTGTTCACAATTTAGAAAACAGTTATACACAACCATTCTGTGTGATTCTGTGATTCTGTGAAAAGTTGTTTCTCAAATAAAGTGTTCTTATTAAAAAAAAGCAAAACCAAATAATTCCTGTTACAACTGTTATTCTTTTTTGTAGTTTCAGCTAGAAGGTGGCTAGAAAGATAAGCTAAAAATTCTAAGCAGAATTTAGGACAAGTAACAGTAACAGTTGCCCTTGTGGAAGGCAGAGCAGCAAGTTAGCAGTGAGAAATACATTTCTCTTTGGTATTTCTTGATAATTAAATTCTGGAAAGTGAGAAGGTTGTGATTAAGGTACTGACTTAGAAAAACACCAAGATATGTAAAGAAAAGAAAGTATGTACTGTTCTTGCCTTTGTCTATTATAGACCCTTGCAGAATCTTTTGTATTTAGTGTCCCACCATTTACAGAACAGAAGGGAGGGCAGAAATGTAATGAGGTGAAAAAAGAGGGAAGGAAACGACAGATCAGTTATTCGAGGATGCGATGGAGAAGAGAATTTTTTTTTTTTTATTTCAGAGCAGAACATATTTGGCCTTGCTAGTGACCCATTTCTTCCTTTGGCTGGACTCTGAATGGAGAGTTGATTGTTTTGCATTTTAGATGTCCCAATGCAAGATATTGCCCATATACAGACGACAGCAGGAGATAAAATTGTCTGCTTGTTGTTTGAGAAAAATGTCAAACGGAATATTGATACATTGCATATAGCTTGGGGAACATTTCATCTCCTTCTTAGAATTGCAATTTTGGAAGCACCAGTTATTTTCCTGTCTTTTTCAAGTAACAGGTAGCTGCACATGGAACTGAGTGGAAATTCCACAGCTTAGTTCATATGTCATCTACAAAAATGTTGCTTGAAGTTAATAACATGGATGAACAAAAATTGATTTTCTTAGTCAGTTTTCTGTTAAACCGTTGCACTATGTTAAGTTTTTTAGTAATCCTTCAAAATTTATTTTCTTCCTGACTGATCAGCTACAAATATAGCAAAACAGTCCTGTTACAGTAATTAGATTACTTTTTTTTTTTTTTTTTTAATGTGAAGAGAATTGCTAGATGATCTGAACAATTCCTTCCAGGCCACTAAGATTCTTCACCCTGACATATATCTACCTCTACAAGACAGCAGTTTGAACAGGCTGTCTGCTAAAAGCAACTTAAAATGAGACATACACCAATTACAAAAGAAATACCTTCACTTTTGCGGGTGAAATGTTCTCATAAATAACATTCATTGCAGATTAATGTTCCATAAAGTTTCCAATCCCTCAAAGCTCCTCTAAAATGTTGTGTTCAATCCTATATACCATGTTATAGTTGCAGTAGATTATAGACTGAACTCCTAATACTTGTGCAAAGGAACTCATAGTTACCCATACCTCAACATCTTTTCCTAATCTCCAGCTTGCTAGTAAGCAGGACAGGATACTTGTGTAGATAATTACTAGATTTTTGCATTCTTTTCTGCCAACTTACTTTTCTAGTTAGAGGAAGCAGTTTAAAAAATGTAGAGTTTGATTCTCTTTTGATACGTTGTAGTGTAAATTGGTAATCAATGTGATGTCAACAGAGTTGCACTTACCAGAACCAAGATCACTGCTACTCGAATTTGTCACAAATGCCCCTCAGATGTGCAAGAGGTGTTCTAGTAGCTCAGTTATTAACCACTCCTCTTGCAGCCCATTTGATTTAATGATTCTAAAATAGATTGCAATTCAAAAAATATATGTGGCTATGAAGTGATGGGAGGACACCTGGAAGGTAATTTCAGCCTGGAAAGAGACCATGAAACCCCTTAAGATTTTAATCTCTTGGGTCACTTTTAGTTTGTATGTTGTGTATGCCTAATGCCTCCTTTAAGTTATAGCTACAATCTGATTTAAATGCCCAAACCAATTTATGTGCCAATTTTCTGGCCTGCAATGCCCACCAAGCGAGGAAGAAAGCTTTCTCTTCCTCCCTTTCACTGACGTCTGCTTCTAAGGTATCTTAGCTAGTTGAGGACCGTGCTAGCTGATGCAGGCTGAAGCAGCAATTTTTTGCTGTCAATCATGCTATGGTGGACTACTAGTAAAATAAACAGGATAATATGATGTTTATAGCAATATAATTATATATAAAATCATTCTATCTGTGAAGAAGATATATTGCATATTTATTATACATTAGATGTCTTATTTTATAATTAAGATTGTGTACAAAATATAATGAAAAAGAGCAGCAGGATCAGATTCTGTTTCCTTGTTGATTCTCCTATGCATCACCTAGATGTATATACAATCTAACTCTCTGTTTTCAGTTCTATTGATATGTACTTACTTAGGACATAATTTGGACTGTTCCTTGGCACACAGAGCTTAGATGTTCAGAATAAGTCTCCATTTGTCCCTGCATTGTCTTATTACTGCAATTCCCTCTTTTCCCCTTCTCCAGCATATTAAAAAATTCAACCTGCATAGTCACCATGTCAGAAGTCAGGAAATGGCAGAGTTAAAGCATAGTAAAAACTCTGTCCTACTGTTCATTTGTCTTAGGAGAGACTTAATTATATTGTTACAATAATATTCTCTTGCAGAATTTCTAGTTCATAGAGAACACGGGACAGAAGATGGTCACATAAAAAGCAGGTATTTAATATTTCATTTTATCTTCATTGTTCAGCAGGTATCAGAAAGACGAATTAATTTCCTGAGGCTTTTCTCTGTTGATTATAACTATAATATCCGGTTCACAAACATTAATTATGTATTTCAGAACCTCAGGAATCTGAAAGGGTGTTTATTAAACTTTAGAAGCATATACTTTGCAAATTTCTCATCACCAGACATGAAAGTCAGAAAGTGCACAGTCATTCCCAGTGCCCCACCTTAAATGACTACACATGATTTTTAATTTTTTTTTAAAACAGTTCCTATCATTTTCAGTTGCAGTTGTGACCCGTGCAGCCGTTCTTAAAATCAGAACATGTAATTCAGACATGAAAAGAAAGATCATATCTGAGAACTTCATTGGAGGAGATTTATACAACAATACAAAGGAAATTGAAAGAGACTGCTCCAGTTATCCAGGACAGTATTAGCTGTGCTAATAGTTTCCTAGTTAGCTAGCTCAGAAAATATCTTTTAAGTTTCTAGGAAAATGAAACCCATGAAATCTAGCTTATTTGTCACCTTCGCTCCATGCCAAGATTCATTCTAAAAGCACTACCAATGCAAATCACTAGTTGTCAATGTGAAGCCAAAAGGAGGTCAGATAACTTTTGCAAATAAGTTCTTTGTTCTTGAACTTGCAAGTGTTAATTTAATGTTAAAGAAAGAAATAGAAATTCTGTGGCATATTGTTGCACTGACATCCGTGTTATTTGGTAGAATGAGAACTTGAGTTAACAAAATGAACTGATTTCCACTGTACTTCATCATTTTAATGTGGAGCAGCTGTAAAGACAGTTTCAGTGTATTTTGCCAGTGCTTCCACAAATACATCCTGATAGCAGAGAAACTGTGCAGCTTAGGTCCTGGTTTCCCTTCAGACTCTGGAGGATGGTGCACTTCTGTGGGCTTTCTCTTGTCAACTGCTACCCAGCTTGTGCATTTTTTCTGTCTGTCCCTGTCTTGTCTCCTCGTTGCTGGCACACTCATGAAAAGGATTGGCACAGCCCACTCATCATTAGGAGACAGAATCAGTAAACAGATAAGCAGCTAAACTCTGCCAGGTCTTCACAAAGAATGTGCAAAATGATCGTATAATATGATCCCTTCTTGTCCCAAGAGGACTCTTTGGGAGTCTTTGCCAGCCCCAGAAAGAGACAGCAAACACACACACAAAAAATCCAGAAAATGCAAATTGTTCAAAGCTGTAAACAATGGGATAATGATGATTTTACAATGAAAACACTTGGGAAAATCAAGAATAAATATTTCTACAGGCCCACCTATGAGCATTTGTGGAGTAAAGATTTAACTGCTTACAGATAAGACAAAACAGTGGAATAAATATTGGAATATACTTTGGAAATTTTTTAAGTGAACCAATTTGACTCTTAATTTGGTATACTTTTTTTGCACAAACCACAATGGCTATGTTTCTTTCATAAAATAGGAAAGGGAAAGATATAAAATATTTTATTGTGGAATACAAAAAAACAGTTTGATCAAATAAACTTTTGTGTATTTATTCTGTCCAGAAAAAAAATCTTTATATGTGGTTCTGAAAATTTTTCTGTATTTCTGTTTGGTGAACCAGCTAAAACAGCTTTAAGTATTTTACTGCCTTTCCAAAGACATTATTTTTTTTACACTATGTCCCAGTCTTAATTTCTTCTAACTGTGAAATGGGGTAAATTAAAATGTCAGCAAGTTATGAAATAACTTCGTGATGCAGTCCTCTTTTTACTGCAAGGCATGTGGAACAAGTATACAACAGAGCACAGAGTGAAAAATTGTCACTGCAGCATAGTATCAGATGTTCTGGATATTAGAAAACAATCCCAAACTAATGAATCTCAGCCTTGTTATTTTATTCATTGTGTTACATATGCCAAATGCAAATATATTCAATTTAATTTGCTTTAGTTGCTTTTCTGTGTTTTCAGCCTTTTTTCCATAATCCTGGCAATTTTAACTGTATTGAATAACAATATGGCATCACTGTTCTCTTCAGAATTGTTTCTACTTTGGTGCACTCAGGTTCTAATCCCTTTTAGAAAGAGACATAATTATTCTACACTCAGCCAGATAATAGTACATCTATGTACTTGTTTGTGCTTGTTTCCAAATGATTCAAGAAATTGTACTGATTGATTCCTTGCTGAGTCGGAAATCATCAAGAGATACAACATCCCAATGTCTGTTCTGTCTCTGTTGTTGTTTTAAACATGCACATTAAAGATCAGATCTATCATTATAAAAGTACAATAGCAAACAATATAGCTTCTAGAGTTAAATCAGGCCTAAACAGTAATCCAGTAAAGGAAAGAAAAATCACTAAACTTTTCTGTAATGTTACAGAATGAATTAAAGCACTCTGAACTCAATGCACTTGTATCATAAATGGCCGGGTTATTGTATTACATAATAAATATCAGTTGATTTGTCTGTTTGTATTTGTAGATGATAAAATACAGCAAGCTACACAAAGCTATGGAGACAGAAGTTGTAAGTATTGATTTTTCTTGTTTTAAATTTTTTTATCCTTTCTGGTTGACAGTTTTGATCAATCCTCATTTCAGGTAGAAGTAACAGCAGAGAATGCAAGGGAAGGGTTCCAAGAGAAGGGAAGCAACTCTCTAAAATACATATACTATAGGGCTGTTGGAAGAATATTTAGTGAAGAAGGTTTTGCTCTAGACAAATTTCAATGGATGTTATATGAAACCATTGATCTTATTTTCTATGTTTCTAATGTTTCCTGTGAATTGCTTTTGGTATGATAACAGAGAGGCTATGGGTGTCCATGCGAGCAGGGTGTTTACATTGCTTATGGCTGGTAATCACAGCATTGGCACAGATGTTTGGCAACAGACATTTGGAGATTTAGGGTGTTTCTGCAAACTGCCATAGTTTTATCCCTGTAACTTGCGTCAGATGAGAGCTGTGAGGAACAGCACCCAGAAGTGAGGTTCTTGACCTAGAGAGTTGTGGAACACCGGACCAGGCTCCTCAGGCAGGCAGTCACTGCACCAAGCCTGACAGTATTCAAGAAATGACTAACAATGACCTTAGATACATGGTGTGAATTTTGGGGTTGTTCTATATAGAGGCAGGTTGTTCTATATAGAGACTCAGTGATCCTTGTGTGTCCCTTCCTACTGAGAACATCCTATGATTCTATGAAAATCTTGAATCTTTTGCATACCTTCTTAGTCTATTCTTTTTTTTTCATTTCCACTGATATGAAATAAGATTCTAATTTGTATTAATAATATTTTGGAAGCACCACAGGTCACGGAAGACATTTGAATTTAATGTATAATCCATGAAGAGTGCTAGTTAGCATCTTTGGTACCAATGAACAAGTGCTCTCAAACCTAACATCTACTTCCCAATACTAATCTGCACCTAAGATGAGCCCAAGGGGCAAGTGATAACCTTCTGAACCATGAGAGTCTATTTATGGCAGATAAGTAGTTTGCTATATCTAGGGTTATTACTCTACTATGGTTAAGTGCCCAATAGCTTTGGTTTCTTCCAAACAGTTTTAAGGGGTGTCCTAAGAGAAGAAATTAGCAGTAAATAATACTTAAGCATCAGCATCTTTTTTCATATATGTATATCTTCTTTTACATTCAAGGATTTCATTCTTCACAAGCAGATTTGGAAATGAGACATGATGCACGTAAAACAGAATTGCTGTGACTCTAATCATTGTAGTAATAGGAAGTGATCCTGTTGTTTCCAGCAGCTGGACACTGTGCTAGCTGTTACAGCAGTGCTCCCTATTAGGCTGGCTTTCCACAAGATGGTGTACTAACACTAGCAACTGGCATTCATTTTTCAGGCAAATTTCTTCTAAACCTGGGAATGAGAAAGTATCCTTTCTATTGCCTGTGGAAAAAAATATTTCTTATGCCCAGATTTGCACCAATATCTTCTAGAAAATATATTGCTGATATCTCTCATAAAATGTTACTGTCCCATCCATCTATTTATGTAACTGTTTATTGACTTTCAATAGTTATAGTAAATATTAAAAGTGTGTCTTTTAAATCCTGGGGCACTCACTTGTTTACTTAAGGATGATTAATGGCCCAGGGTGTCATAGAGAAATCCCATTTTGTAGCTGGTACCAAGAGCCTTAGGTGGTGAACACATGATAGCCAGTTTCTTTGAAATTCTTTTTCCTGATACTGAATATGGGATATATCAGCACATGATAGTGACAAAGATGATCATATCCTGGGTCTCATAGTAATTCTCTGGTGTTTACTACCGTAGCATTTGATAGCCCCAGAAATTCACTTTTCTGTTATTTTCTTGCATCAGAGTTTGTTCAGATCATAGGTCTGTGTCTGAGATTTCTTAATTCCTGCAAATAAAGATACCATATCAGATACAATTATTGTTGAGAAGATCTTCACAATATTGGGTTTTAAAATCAATGGAAGCCTCATTCTGTCAAGGAAGCCTATAATATATAGACCTGTAAATATTTTTTTTATTTAACATCTTTAAACATGCTCTGGCTAGATATATATGGAAAGAGATACATGCATTCAAATTTGGGCCTTCAAGATAAATGTATGAAGTGCAAGTCATTATTTATCCTTATTTATGCTGTAGGTGGTATCTGTGTTCATTAGACCAGGCTTATAATCTAACACAAAAATAAATTTATTCAGGAAAATTAGACCCTGAGCTAGTAAAACAGTTTTAATAGTTTGCTTAGTTTCTAGGACTCACTATTGTGCATAGCATTAAACTAAGTTTAGAACATATGGTGGTTTAAGAACTTACAGCTCTTTTAAACAATTTATATTTTTACCTCTTCACTAATTTTGCTGAAATCATGGAGCCTTAGAGTCTGACACTCACATAAAAACATTTTTAGTGATATTTGTTTTTAAAAGTGATTGTCAACTATTTCAATAATTGAACAACATGAAATTGAAAATGTCTACTTTTGTGTGGTTTAATCTCTTGCTACACCGATGCTTTAGACAATAAGGACAAAAAATAATTTTCTGCGAGTCAGATTTTACTTTGAAATGTTATGACGTGTTTTTAGACTATTTTATTCCTTAGCACTGGTGCAAATGTGTACTTTCTGTTAGTGAAATGAAATAGAAATATTGTGCTTGGTACTACGCAGGCATCACCCTTCACATGTGACTGATGATGGGCAAATCAGTTGTCCATAAATCAAGAGGCTGTAGCAACCCTGAGAAAGAAGCTGCTTTTGTAACTGAGTGGCTGCAGACCACCCTGCAGCTGGGGCATTACTGCATGCAGAAATGAGAACATGTGGACCTGTTGATGGCTGATGTCCAGGGCCAAGCAGGAGCCTTTTTCCAATCTACCACCCAAGTGCTAGGAACCTGCATTATTTTTGAAGTAACATCCTGTGCAGTTGTGTGGAAAAGTTTGTAACTCTTATAGCTGCTCTAATAAGGTCAGTGAATCACATAAATTCCTCAAGATGGCTTTTTCTAGATGACAAAATTTATGAGGTTAATCAAGGATGTCTCAGTAAAGATAGCTATCTTCTTATAAATCATTGATATGGCATTGTAAGTATATGGTGCTGAAGAGTAGGAGTTCCAGGCTATGAAAGTAAGACGCCTCTCTAGTGGATTTGCAAACCAGATATGCAAGCGAAATCAAAGACAGACATATCCTACAGCAGGTGAGTCTCAGAGGAGACTCTCCATATGCTTTTCTCTCCACGTATAATGCCGTTTCCTATTAATAAAGGTAAGTGATTTGACTGTTGCTGGCAATATCTCAGTTTGGTACAGTTTTGTGTGATGCTGGAAATGAATGTAAAGCCTTGCTGTATCAAAAAGCTTTGTTTCTTCTTCTATTAATCTAATCCTTTAGGAGTGCCATTTCCTTTAAGATTTAAGCATCAACCATATCTCCAGTTAGATGTTTCTTAAAACGCATTGATGGATTATCCTTTTATTAAACTAAATAGAAGTAGCAGTCAGAAAAAAAAATCAAAACCACAACAAAACACAACAAAACAAAATACCACCACCACCACCAGAACAAACAAAACCAAAACTTTTCAGGCCAGCAAGGTGAGGTAGAGGAGTTGCACTTTATGTGAACGAGGTACTCGAATATACTGAACTCTGCGTAGGAAGGGATGAAGAATAAGGTGAGGCCTTATGGGTAGAAATTAAGGCACAAGCTAACAAGGGGGAACACTGTTGTGAGTGTTTACTACAGGCCACCTGATCAGGAACAGGAAGTTGATGAGGCTTTCTACAGCCAGCTAGAAGTAGCCTCACAATCACGTGCCCTAGTTCTCATGGGAGACTTCAATCACTCTGACATCTGCTGGGTGGGCGACATAGCTGAGCTGGCACAGTCAAGGACGTTCCTGCAGATCACTGATGACAACTGTTTGACACAGGCGGTGGAGGAGCCAATGAGGAGAGGTGTGCTGCTGGACCTTGTTGGAGATGTGAGGGCCAGGGGCAGCCTTGGCTGCAGCGATCATGAGATGGTGGAGTTCAGGATCCTGTGTGGAGGAAGCAGGACGATAAGTAGGATTAAGACCATGGGCTTCAGCAGGGTGAACTTTGACCTCTTCAAGATCTCACTGAGAGACCTGGCAGATATTATTGCTAAGCCATTCTTCATCATCTTTGAAAGGTAATGGCAGAAAAGGAGAGGTGCCTGAGGACTGGAAGAAAGCCACTTTCACTCCAGTCGTCAAAAAGGACAAGAAGGAGGACCCGGGAAACTACAGCCCAGTCAGCCCCACCTCCATCCCTGGTAAGGTGATGGAACAACCCATTCTGGACGTGATCTCCAAGCATGCAGAGAAGGTTATCAGGAGTAGTCAGCATGGGTTCACCAAAGGGAAACCATGTTTGACCAACCTGATAGCCTTCTATGATGGTAGGACTGGCAGGGTAGATGAGGGAAGAGCAGTGGATGTTGTTTACGTTGACTTCAGCAAGGCTTTTGGCACCATCTCTCACAGAGGGTCAGAAGTAGGTCCAGTCCTGTTCAACCTGTTCATCAATGACCTGGATGAAGAGAATGAGTGCACCCTCAGCAAGTTTGCCAATGATACCAAACTGGGAGGAGGGGTTAACACACCAGAAGGCTGTGCTGCCATTCAGTGAGATCTGGACAGGCTGGAGGACTGGGAAGAGAAGAACCTAAGTTGTACAATGGCAAGTAGAGGGCCCTTCGCCTGGGGAGGAATAACCTCATGCACCAGTATAGGAGGGAGTTGACCTGCTGGAAAGCAGGTTTGCAGAAAAGGACCTGGGAGTTCTGGTGGACAACAGGTGGACAATGAGTCAACAATGTGACCTTGTGGCCAAGAAGGCCAATGGTATCCTGGGTTCTAATAGGGAGAGTGTGGCCAGCGGGTTGAGGGAGGTTGTCCTCCCCCTCTACTATGCCCTGGTGAGGCCGCATCTCGAGTACCACTTCCAGTTCTGGGCTCCCCAGTTTAAGAAGGACAAGGAATTACTGGAGGCAGTCCAGCGGTGGCTGCGAAGATGATCAGGGATCTGGAGCTTCTTTCTGATGAGTAGAGACTGAGACAGCTGAGTCTCTTAATCCTGGAGAAGAGAAGGCTGAGAGGGGATCTTATCAATGCTTATAAATATCTCAAGGGTGGGTGTCAAGAGGATGGGACCAAACTTTTCAGTGGTTCCCAGTGACATGATGAGGGGCAGTGGGCACAGACTGGAGCACGGGAGGTTCCATCTGGATATGGGGAGAAACTTCTTTACTTTGAGAGTGATAGAACATTGCAACAGGCTGCCCAGAGAGGTTGTGGAGTCTCCTTCGCTGGAGACATTCAAACCCCACCTGGACGCATTCCTGTGTTATGTCCTCAAGGTGTACATGCTTTAGTAGGTGGGTTGGCCTAGAAGATCTCCAGAAGTCCCTTCCTACCTTAAGCGTTTTGTGCTTCTGTGCTTCTGTGAAAACCGAAATAATCCAGCAAACATTCTTCTAAGATAAGAAATACATACTGTCATTAACTTTGATATTTATTCTGTATTCTGTGTTTTTATGAAAAAGCTGGCCTGAAAAGGCAGAGGGCAGATCTGAATATAACTGTTCTTAATTGGATATAGTCAAATATACAAGGAGTTTATCTGTAAAGCATTCAAGTGTGACAAACAGGCCAGAGAACTTTATTTCATGTCTAGGGGAGTACATCTCCTTATGGAGATGTATTGGAACATAGACACCTGTGTGACAGAGTGAACTGTTCAGTTGTCTTTTTCATTTCTAGGCTGAATTCATCTTTTAAAATTTAGAATTCAAAATTCTATAGCAAATTCAGAATTCAGTGTTCTTTTGTGACAGAGATGTGAGATTTTTGCCATGCCTCTGCAGTCTTCAGGTCATGGAAGCGTCTAAATTTATACTATTTATACATTAAAAAAATCAAGCTCCATACCATGTGCGTTCAGAATTTCCTATGCTTGACTACTTTTCTTTGGTAAAAATGATGAAGCTAATGAAAACATCATAAGATTTTTGCTGTGTAAGTCAACGTAGATTAATTGCACAACAATGAATTGGTATCGACTTGGCACGGGTCATTAGATATAGCTGTCCAATTTGAAAAATGGTATGGGTAACACAGCAGATTAAACCAAGCAAGTAAATAGTCTTTGGATAGGGAAAATCTACATTTTTGAACAGGGGTTAGAGCCATGTAGCTATCATTGGTAGCTTTACCTCCACACACTGAATAACGCAAGAAAGACTTCTTTCTGATGTCTAGAGTGGTATCAACAGCAGGAGTTCTCTTAGATTTTAATCTGGTTTAGAATTCCTCTGGCAGAGTAGTAGCAGCAGCTGTAGGCAATCCATGAAAAACAGAAGACAAAGCTGTAATGAAAATGGAAAGCTAATTAATCTAGTGTTCACAATTTAGAAAACAGTTATACACAAAAAATTTTTAAAAAATGGTTAAAAGCCAGTATTTGTATATTTTCCTTACTTTTCTAGCATAGTTAAACAGGGTTCTTAGTTATATTTTAATTATTATCTAAAATGGGGGCTGTTTTTCATCTTTTATTGAGATATTTTTCCGATATTTTGCTGATCTCTTCTTCCTGGTATCCAGTGATAGGATGTGTGGGAATAGTGTGTAGTTCAGGGTTGTGCCAGGGGAGGTTTACACTGAATGTTAGGAAGCATTTCTTTACCGAGACAGTAGTCAAAGACAAGCTTCCTGGAGAGGTGGTCAATGCTCCCTGCCTGTCAGTGTTTAAGAAGCTTTCGGACAATGCACTTAACAACATGCTTTAACTGTTGGTCAGCCTCAAGTTGGTCAGGCAGTTGGACTAGATGATCATTGCAGGTCCTTTCCAACTAAAATATATCTCTTCTCTTCTCTTCTCTTCTCTTCTCTTCTCTTCTCTTCTCTTCTCTTCTCTTCTCTTCTCTTCTTTTCTATTCCATTCCACTCTATTCCATTCCACTCTTTTCTATTCTTTCCATTCCATTCCACTCTATTCTTATCCGTTCTGTCCTATTCTGTTCAAACTATTGATGTTTATAATTTGTCCCATTGATTTTGCTGGAATGATTCCTCATGTTCATAGAAAAAGAATTAGTATTTTGAGGAGTTAAAATTGTCAGAATCCCAAAATATAACTGCATAGATTATACAAATCCTTTAATGCATCTGCTATGCCAGTTTTCTGTATTTGAGTAACATGTCTTAAAAATGTCTTCTTAGCATTTAAGGATTTTCTATTGACTTCAGAAAGAATAAGCCAAATAGTCTTGCTTCAATAAATCAGTGAGCTGTAGTTCCTATTCTGAAACAAATCCAGCTAGAAAACTAAGCTCCAAATTTCTCTACCTGGATACTAAGAAAAAGCAACAAAACGAATGAAAGCAAATGAGGAAAGAGGTATGGAAGCATGCATGATGAGAGCATTACATGATGGATAGTATCTTGGGAAAATATTAGAAGCTGTAATTGTGATTCCGTTGCATATCCAAGTATCATTGCCTCATTTATGTGTCTTTTGATCA
Source organism: Caloenas nicobarica (assembly GCF_036013445.1). NCBI lineage: Eukaryota > Metazoa > Chordata > Aves > Columbiformes > Columbidae > Caloenas > Caloenas nicobarica. The sequence goes on from NC_088284.1 coordinate 33,701,314, forward strand.
GAGACTTTAACAATGCCTACATTAGAAGAGATGCCCTGTTTGAGACTGCACTTTAAAAGAACAGGAAAAATGAGCTTTGAACCAGTGCCTTGCCTCTGGGATGAGCTGTTGCCACAGCAATCCTTCTGATTGCTGTAACAGTAATTCCGAGTCAACTACTCAGTGAGTACTGATTTTATTTTAAGAAAGGAGACATAAAGATATAAACATGTAGTGAGAAACATGCCTAGGTTGGCAATAGTCAACTGCTCTGGTGACCAAAGGGCTCCTTTACTGCTCAAGCTGGAAATGAAGAAAAATATAGTCAGACTTCTAGAGGAAGAAGGAAATTTATTTGGGATGGAATTTCCTCCTGCAATACCCTTAATGGCTTTTTTTTTTTTTTTTTTTAAATTGGAGTTTGCTGACTACCTATCCATCCCATTCAATATTGTTATTGCTATGGTCATGATTTACAGCTACTGCTTCTTATTTTACTGCACAGGGACTTGAAATAATAAAGACATGACAACTGATGAATGTACTGCTCACATTCCTTGCAAAGCAGAAAAGAACTGAAACATTAGCAAAGAAGGAAAAATTATGGTAGATTATTTCAAAATTAGGCAAACTAGTTTTGAAGGATTTCTATAATACATAACTTTAATCAGTATCTTAGAAACTAATGCTGTCAGCATTTGGGGCAGTTCAATTTTTACATATTGTGACAATGTTCCAAATTCAAGCATTAAACAAAAAGATTTTTAGTTTGATGTTTAAATTTTGTATCTTAGATACATAATTCATTATTCCCAAAATCTTTGCTATCTCCTCTATAATATTGAATCTGCTTGTATACTTGAAATGTTTCAGTGAAATCTCAGACATCTTATTTCTAGATATTTAATACATCCTACTTTAAAAATTTCTGTGTAGTTTCCTTTCACTTTCTATTCCCTACACCAGAGGAACCTATAAATGTAAATACAAGGTAATAAAATGTCTAAAATAGAATATGTTACATTTATGTTTTATTTTCTCGTAATATCTGCTTCAGGGATGATTATTTTTACTTATCTCATCAGGCCATAAAGAAATACAGAGAAAGTGTTTGGTATATGAGTTTGAATGAATGACAGATGTTTTTAGAATGTGTTTGCCTTATCCTCTTCTGGGTCAGTGCCAGCCAGAGAAAAAGGCATATATTTTAATCTTATGAATATGTATCTGTAATAACTACATTTTTATTGTTGAATATATTTTAGTCTTATAACCTTAAAAGGAGAAGCAGCTTCTTGAGCAATGCATCTGTTGAGCTACTATGGATTTGTGTCTCCTGACCCGTGAAGTTGACTTTCACTCCATGGCTGTAGCTTCCCCTTCAGCTGACAAGGCTCTTCCTCTTTCATGTAACACCCACTTTTTATATATGTGGAAATCCATAGAAAAGGAAAAGATTAATTTGTTTAAACAACAACAAAAAAACCCAAAGAAACAAGAACAAAAAATCACAAACAAACCAACCAAACAAAAGACCTCAAACCAAACAACAACAACAAAACGTTAAGACTGGTTACAAAATAAAATGTCAAGTATTTCTTCTCATGATTTCTCACTTGGTCTGTCTTGCCAGTTAGGCTCCCATTTGACCCAAAAAGTTCTTGTGCATCTATTCCCAGCATTTCTGTTCATGAAAATTACTAAAACAATTGAACAATCACTCTGAGATAAAAAAAAAATAAAAGTATTCCACACTTCTTCTGATTGCCTGTGCCTCTCAGGCTGTGTGTTGCAGCTCTATGGCCTTAGGGCAGCCTGCTGGGAAAGAGCTGGGGGAGAAAAACCTGCAAGGAGCCTCCCTGGGGTCCCGCTGCCTTCATTCAGAAGATGCACTTCAGCTCAAGCCCTCATCCTTCACCTGCTTGTTCTCAGCCTCATGCCTTGCCTACCCTCACCTGCTGGCTTGGCTTCCTGGCTTGGCCTCCGACCTGCGCCTTGGCTGGGGCTGGTGTGGTGGTCACTAGTCCCTTGGCTGTCTGTGGTCATGGTCCTGGCCCCTTTGGGGTGCACTGCGCCTGTGCCCTTGTTGGTGAGAGCTCAGATGTTCCGACCTCACTGCCACCCTCAGCTCCACTTCCTGCCTGCCCAGCAGCTAGTCCTGCTGGTTGCTCCCTGGCTCTTCCCATGCAAGGTGGATCACCCTGGTTTGTTTTCCAGGGCCCATTCATTGCTGCAAGGGACAGTTCTGCAATTTATGTACAAGCTGGAAAGGTCAGGAATTCATTAAAAATAACACATCTCAAATCTCATTTTCATTATCTTTCCTTTATTGTAAATTTCTCTTACTCCTTCATCCAGTGGTGGAATACGTTAATTTATTCCTCTGAAAAATTAAAATATATAATTTGAAAGCTCCTTGAATCTCTGAAGTTATATGTACTTGCTTGACTTTTAAATGTTAGTATAAATTTTAAGAAATAAGTTGTTAAAAACTTTCCTTCTATGAGAGCTATCATTAGCAGACTAGGTGCTTCTCCAAGGGGCTGTTGTTCTTTCAAGTGAACTTCAGAAGCTTAGATTAACAATTGCATCCTAAGGAAAGCAGTCAAAAGCTGAAGTTGCTGTGTTTGGGTTTTTTTGCATCCCAGTTGCTTAAGGCTGTACATTTTCCCCCTTTGCCAGGATAAATGTATAGTATTGTGAAAAAATCTGTACTTTCTTCAGAGCTCTAAGTCATAAAGAACCTTTTGTTTTGTGTTGGTAAAATTGCAGTTTCTCTGTATGCCTTTAGTAGAAAAAAGTCCTGTCATTTATTAGTCACAGAAATTTGTTTCTAACTGAAGTCTACAGACATGCATCTTTATGTGAAAGGAGAAGATTTTCTTCTACTGGGTTAAGGCTGGAAAGCAAGGAACAAGCTGCACTCAGAAGCATATTTGTACTGCATTTTATTATAAAAGAAACTACTAACTTGGCTTTTTGTGTTTTCTCCTTTATTTGCACTAAATGGATATAGTGTATTCCCAACTGGTTTTGTCTCCTCTTTAAATTTGTCTCAAAACGTTAAAGTAAGTATCATCTAAATGGGTTTTTTATCTTTTATGTCTGTGTCATAAACTATGTCCATGAAGACAGTTGTGTGGTAAAAAGGATGCAATTCATAGATCATTGCTTTCTTGAAACAATACACATGGAAGTCCAACAACCTTTATAATCACCATTGTTACCTTTAGGCATGAGTATATTTCTTTCAGAAATTTCCATTTGTTTAAAAGATTTTTAGTGTTATTATTGTTCATTTAATTAACAGCCTTAAGTCAAGTAGTTTTTTTCACCTGGGGTCCGATTCTGTGAAATTTTGAGAGCCTGTTATGTCCTCAAATGAAATTTGTAACAGCAGGCGGTCTTTATAAATGCAGATTGGGAATAAATGTTCTGAAAAATGTATTAGTCTTGGCTGTGCAATATTCGGATCACTCAGAAGGGCTGAAGCATCTACATGTGGGAACTACATTTTTATTGTGGTAATCAGTCCCCTGTGCTCTGGGAAATCTGGCAACTGGATCATTTCAGAAAGTATCAGCTAAACGCACAGACTCCTTCTGCTTGCTCTTTTCATGTATATAAATATTTATAATGACTGACTTCCCTAGAGATAGAAAACAGTAACAATAAATAATGTAAAAGTTGTCAGATACTTCACTGTTGCTTTAAAACCCACAAAATCAGTACTAAATATGGATTATAAACTATTGTTACCATGTCCAGGAAATATTATGGGTAAAGCACAAAAATTTTGCCTTGACCTCTGTAAAAATACAATGAGTAGAAAGACACCGTGATTAGAGGTCTTGGTCAATGATTGTTGCAAATACCAGCAGCAGGGAAGAGAGCTAGTTTGGACTAATGTGTAAGCCATAGAGAAAACAAATTTGCACATACTCAAATGCAAAGAGATTGGTGCCCATGGAAGAATGCTGCTATGAGATCTTCTCTACATATAGCAGAAGGTCAAGAGTGTTTTACTTTACATGCAGAATAATATAAACTGGTGAGGAAATGAATCAGAAGAGAAATGTTGAAGGACATGGGAAAGTTGCAGAAGCCTCAAAGAGGAAAAAGAGAAAAGAGAAGCACAGAGTAACAAGATGGGTGAATTTATGCAGTATTTCAGCATGTCTGGTGTTTGGGGTTTTTTTGTCTGTTTCTTTTTGTGGGGTTTTTTTGGTGGGTTGGTTTGGGTTTTTTTGTTAGTGTAAGACTAGAGATTATTGCATTTACTGCTTGAGCAAACATCAAGCATCTAATTAACATACTTTCTCTTCTTGCACTATAATATACAATTTCCAAAACAAAGACTTACATGTATGTAGCCGTTGTATTCTAGAACCTACTATAGTCAATGCAACTTCTCTCATCTCGTTACCTTGAATATTTTTTTTTATTCAAGAACTGCAAAGCTCCTTGGTAAGCTATGCTTTTAATCAGAAAACATAAGTAATAAAGGAATAAGTAATAAGCAAACATAAGTAATAAAGAGAGAACAGAAATCTTATCTCGTGATGTACTCAGCATATGCAATAAGCATAATGTGTTTATGTGGTGTTTCATTTGTTGATGATCTACAAGCTGTAATTTGTTTTTCAGGCAATTGCAAGTTGTGCTGATTGTGGATATTATTGCAAGTTAATAGGGAAAAGGAGGAACGTGTTGCAAGTTATAAATAATTAATCAGTCTCTACTTGAAGTAGTCATTCTGGAGCTTCAGAAGCTTCCCGTTCCTGCCAAAACAGAAGTTTTACCCATTTAAAAACATATTTTAAAAGTATAATTAAATGCAGCAGCTCTTTTAAGGATTAAGTTCTTTGAACTTTCAGGTTTAGGATAGTGACAAAACCAGATGGGCAACATGGATCAAATGATCTAAATTAAGCTTTTAATACTCCATTAAGTGCTTTTGGGAGAAGGGTAGTACACCTCAGAAGAAAATCAGGTATTTTAGATTAAATTTCAGCTGTGTAACCCCCTAAACTTCAATTCTAAATCTAAATTTTGTTTTATACTGTAGATGCGTTTTAGAAGCAGGGTAAGAAAGTAACACAGTAGTTCAGAGGCACCTGCTTCCTATTTCTACCCTCCAGCATCAGCAAAGAAATATGCTCTTCAGGCTGTTTTCATATTTTGCTCTATCCATTTTGTATGAATGCAGTTTGTTCTGGACTTCCACTGAAACTGTAATACTGCCCTTATACACACATCTTGCACATTTTGTTGCAGAATTCATATGGCATCCAGTGTCCACTGTTGAAAGGGGGCTACTCCAGGGGTCACTAGTAATACAGAGAACTGTGGCTGAGTGCACAGGTTTGGAAATTTGTTTTTGCTTTCTTGTTCTTTTTAGGGCAATAGTAGTTGTCAAATACACTTTAATGGCATCTTAAACTGGGAAATAAAAGCAGTCAAAGATATTATGAAACAAGTGAGCCATTTGTACATTTATGTCGGGAAATGACGAACATTTACAATTTCCATTACTTTTAATTGCTGTAGAAAATACTCAGTGACTTTAAAAATTAGATCTTTGGAGGACAAACAATCGTCTGATATTTCTTTTATCCCCTCCTTTAGTTTATCTCCTTTAACTGATGCTCTCTATGTACTGTCCTAGCACTTAGCTGCTTTCTCTAGAAACTTTTTTCAGTGCATTTGAAGATATAAACCCTAGATGTCAAGAGAAAATAACCCAGTAAGCAGAATTTAAATGCTGAAATTCTTCAGCTTTCCTCTGTGGTGTCACATGGTAATTATAGTAAATTACAATATTTAGGTATTGCAGGCTTTGTAATGCACATTTACAAAAACAAACAAAAAAACCCCAGAGTCTTCAACGAATGCCTCCACAATTTTAAAATAAATGGTTCTTAAATTGTGAGTAGTATGGGCACGCAAATAGCATGAAACAGATACCTATATTTTCTCATGCTGTTCATTTGACAGCACAGCCTCAGAACCCTATGTCATCCACCTTTCTTCAGTATCTAGTGACTTGACGTAATACAAGAAACAACTTGGTTCCTTTTCAAATTGATAACAATGATTATATAACTTTCTTTCTGTTGTTGGGGTCGATATTAAAATACAGTATTCTCTTTTCAGTGCAATTCTATACGCTCAAAATTCCTTACAAATACTAGACTAAGAAAAAGAAGTACTCTATACTATATACAAACCTTAATTCAAACTTGGAGATGCTCTTGGGGTTTTTCCAGTTCATCAGCCCATCTCAAGTCAGTGAAGCGTGTTATTTCCTCTGTTGTATTCTTGGCACATGCTAATGTTGAATGTGAAATGTTGTCTTTCTCCCTTTTTGAATAAATAGGAAAACATAATGAGGAGCAGGTGAACAGATTACAGGATATACAGTAAGGATTTATGTCTGTCTGTGGGAACAGCCATAACATCACATCCTAACAGACGTCCCTTTTTGACTTCCTGTTCAACATTTCTACATTATGCAATGCGAAAACATTGGAAGTAGCCACTGATGTGCATAAGGATAAGAGATGGAAAAAGCCTAGCAAGTGGAAAACAAAAAACAGGCTATGGTAAGAACTAACCTCCAGTTTACCCCTACTGGGGAAGATAGTTGTGATGAGTGTCAACAGTCCCAGCTCGTCACCATCCTCATATTATTCAAGAAAACATTTGCAAAGCTTTCATCTAAATTTGAAATAAAATAAATGATTGTGGGCCAGAGAGAAGTTTATGATGAAGTACATTCCAGTGATGGTTTCGATTAGTCCAGGAAACCAGCAATGAACTTGAATATTTTATCTCCTTCTTCCTTCTTCTTTTCTTGGTGAACTTTAAAGCAAACGAACAAACAAAAAATTTGTAACAATTATGGTGTCAAATCTATTAGAAAAAAAAAGCACACGAACTCTTGAGACAACCAGTTTTTCTGCCACTTCTAATCAACACAAAAACATATGTAAAAAGTTCTGGAAAGCAGTGAAAAGAAAGTGATGATGCAGAGAAAGAGAATGATGATAATAAAGGGTGAAAGAGCATAGATGTTGAATGAGGCTCTAGGAAGAAAATCTGATGCAAATCAATATAATGCTATTAGCTGTGGTAGGACCCTACTCTAGACTGATACAAAGGATTGCAAATCTTTGTCTTTTTTTGGAGAATGGAACAGCTTAAGAAGTCTAAAAGGCATCTTAATCATAACTTGTGCCTCAATTCAAGACAGAGAATGCCTACAGGATTAGAAACAATTTTTGCAAGGTTATAATGTGAACATACAGAGTGAGGATTGTCATTATGGCAAGACATGAGCTTTATGTAATTCTTGCTCCATACCATGGTTTAAGAGAGTGATGAAAATACTGATTTTGTTTATTCATACAATGAATACTGTGATAGGAGAATATCGTGAAGATCTTCTAAAACTCCAATAAATGTAGATCATATGTAATACCTAAAATTATTATATTTCTTAGACTCTTTTGCTGACTACTGTACTGAACTATGAAAAACAGGGATGCCACGACAATTCCTACATATAATACATATGGATCTCTTAAAATAATTTTGTATAAATATCATTCAGGTTATCAGTAGGTTAGTATATGTTGAATCATCCCTTTATTGAGTCCAGAGAATAGCTATGACAGAGTATATAATGCTATCTCACTTACCTATTTATGTGTGCTTAGGAAATAAAATGCAACTTTTTCATGGGATTCTTTTCTGGTTTGGGGAGCTGTTACATTAAATAAATACTCAAAGCATCAGCTAAGTGTAAAAACAGAAATCAAGCTGACATCAATCAAACATGAAAACATAAATCAAACTGACATAAGTTAAATTACAATACATATAGCCTTAGACAGATTGTAATTCTTCAACATTCTTTTCTAAAGACAAGAGACATGGTAATGTAGAAAATTCCAGTAGGCAGGAGAGTGGAAAGCATGTATAGAATTTTTACCTGTAGTATTTTCTCTCCACAGGTGGCTTTATTTATCTTCTTTTATTTGTGTGTGTGTGGTTTGTTTGTTTGTATTTCCAATGGTAGTTCATGGCAGTAGCTTCAAATCATAGAATCATAGAATGGTTTGAGATGGAAGGGACCTTCAAAGGTCACCCAGTCCAACCTTTACGCAAGGAGCAGGGACATCTTCAACTAGATGAGGTTGCTCAAAGCCCCATCCATCCTGACCTTGAATTTTTCCAGGGATGGGGCATCTAACACATCTCTGGAAAACCTGTTCCACTGTTTCACCACCTTCATAACAAGAAATTTCTTCATTATATCTAGTGTGAATCTCCCCTCATCTAGTTTAAAACCATCACCCCTTGTCATGTCATAACAGGCCCTGCTGAAAAGTCTGTCTCATCTTTCTTATAGGCCCCTTTTAAGGACTGAAAGGCCGCAAAAAGGTCTCCCTGGAGTCTTCTCTTCTCCAGGCTGAACAACTCCAACTCTCTCAGCCTGTCCTCATAGGAGACGTGTTCCATCCCCCTGATCATCTTGGTGGCGTCCTCTGGACCCTCTTCAACAGGTCCATGTCTTTCTTTTACTGAGGGCTCCAGAGCCAGATGCAGAACTGCAGGTGGGGTCTCACCAGAGTGGAGTAGAGGGGCTCCTTCTTTGTCTGAAGGATATATTCATCCATAGGGGCACAGATTTGATAAATGTGTAAAAGAGAACTTGTCACTGACAATTTATATCATAAGAATCCTTTTTAATTTCCAACAGTTAGATTTGATTGTACTTTATTTCTCATTTAAAAAGTGAAAAGTCAGTCAAACTCACTAGAGTTGTATCTACTTATAATAATGGCATTAGCACAAAGAAGAAATCACTTAAAAAATCAAAATAAAAATCCTCACTCAACAAAACCCCTTCGTTTTCTATTCTGTTATTGTGACATTTTGTGTTTGGTACAATCCTGTCTGTGACATCATTTTTATTTGATGATTCAAACTACACAAAGCATTTTAAGGGAGTGTGTACATACCTAGAGTTGCAGGAGTGAGAGTTGAAGTTTTAAAATACTTTCTACTGTAAGGTTCCATTTTAATGTTGGACGGCCTGGTTCTTAACACTGTTTTTCGATAGCATAACTAGATATGTAAAGCATGGTAAGAGTGCTCAGAAAGGTTAGATTTCAGTGTCATCTCTGTCTCTCTTTTGATTTAGAGTCTTGGTAACTCATTTCTGTTCCACCTTTCACAGTGTGTCTGCCTTGCCTATTTACATTATAAAATCTTTGATGTGAAGACTGTCTCTAAGCAGTCCTAATTTCAGCTGAAGATATAAAATTATATGACAAAATCAAGTTTCTGGTGAGCAGATCAGCGGTCCAATTCAAACGGATGGTGTGTGAGCACTATTTAAAATGAGATCCCAGGAAAATCGTGTGCAATGGGTCTCTGATCTCATTGATTTTGTATGTTTGCATGAGGGACATGATCATATAGGTGTTCTCTTTCTACAGCTTGTTTCTTGCAAGATTTTCTGCATTCAACTAAGGGTTCACTGACTTAATCAAGTAAATTTTTGCACTGAGACAAGTATATTTGCAAGTGGAACAGAAGAATGATTTCTCAGAATTTGCTTTCTGAGCAAGACCTATGTATCTTGGAACCTACTTATCCACAGAAGAGGTAATTTTACTAGATTTATAACAGTTCGCTCTGTTTTCCTCTCAGTAAAGCCCAACATTTATTATCCCAAAATACTTTGGTTTTAGGGAGCCTCCTAAACTGCCAATATCTAGGCAAGGCACATCTTTCTGAAAGTTTGTTTGAACTGTGGAGAAAGAAACTGACAAAATACATGTAAGATGGTATCTCAGATTATTTTTTATGATAAGGACCTCAGCCATTATCTCACACTAGGCAGTGCTTTTCGCTTTAAAATAGTCAGACGTGGAAAGAAAGTATGTGAAGTAAGGAAGATATAAATAAAGGTGCACTGCAAGTGTATTTTGTTTCCTATTTCTGTCATTTAGAAAGCAGAGAACAGCAAAGTAACAACAAAACCAATACAAAATGACATCTGTCATGTACAAAACCATGAATTAATATGGTAGATAATACATGTGCATAATAAAAGTCAGGCTTATCCTAATGCTGTGTCATCTGGAACCTAGCCATTTCTATCACAATGTTTATCTCCAGGTGCTTTTAGTTTTGCTTCACTTTGCTCTCTCCTTCCTAAAAGAAATAATTCAAAATTACTGCAAACACTCTCTAAACCTCAGAATGCAGGAAAGTCTGTCTTGTCTTGCAATAACTGATTGCTGTCCAGTCTAGCCTGTAAGCCAACGTTAAAGTTTCCTGGTGTTTGGTAGCCTGCTTGCTGGGGTATGAGTGTGTGATAAAGAGTATTGGTGAGAAATACCAGCATGTAAGGTATTAAAAGATGCAACTTTGACTTCAGACTGGTACTTACAGGCAGTATCAGTCTGCACGTGTCATTAGAGATTCTCCTAAACTTTGAATTTTCTGGCACAGAAATGCACTTGCAGCTTTGTGGATATCAGTCATTCTGGTCTTTTCATATTCCTTTGTAGAAGTGAGTATTCATGTGAAAGCTGAAGTATGGTCTGATGGTATGTTTTTGGAGTGGAAAGGAGAGTAGATACATTTAGTGGTGAAGATATCTGCATGGTAAGTTGAACTCTGTCAAAGTCAGTTGACAACATTGCGCTTTTTCTGCACACAATCATGACCATAGATGTACAATAAATATAGATCCTACTTAAATGTATAAGCCTGTGTGAGGAGAAGTAGGAATATCTGGAAACTGATTAAAATGCTCTGCTGGAAGACTGTTGGTCCTTCTGCAGGTTAAAGTCATGGAGTATTAGTGTTAATTCATGCTACTGAAACAAATTTTCTCCAGAATTTACAGCAAAGAAGAGCTGTGCATAGCTTGGCCTTTCTTCTTAATATTTTTCTGTATTCTTCAGAATATCTGTTCCTTCCCTAGCCTGCACCATCCCTTCCTTCTTAGGGGAAGAAGTAATTTGTATGTAGTGCAGCAGACAAGAATGTTACTTGGGTATTTTCTGGTTCTGATCTTTAGCTTCCACTTCAAAAGTAGAATTCAGTCAAATTCTGTTTTAAGAAGAAAAGTATTAAAGAAAAATTATATTTCATAAATATTAAATTATTTTGTACACAGATGAATAAATTAAACTTTTCAGCCTTCTCTGAATTAGAACATAAGTCCTGCAGATCTGACATTTAAGAAAATTAACCATACGGATAAAATGAATAGTTTGAGTGGGCTTTCAGGACACAATAATGTGGAAATACCATTATCACTTTTGCTTGCTAGATAGCAAATGTTCAGACATTTTTGTTTTCCAGAACTTTTCAAACCACAGTCGCTTTTGCGTATGGTAGCTCTGTATTATATCTCTAGTTTTTAGTCTGTTGTCTTGTAAGAAGATTACAAAGAAGAAATAAAATAACTGGTTTTTGATGTATTTTCAGATGAAATCAAGGTCATTATTCAGACTATGAATCATCTGGACTAGGGAATGTTCATGTGTGTTCTGCTTTCCTTTTTAGACATGACGTGTTCCTGAGAAATGAACTAATTAACTAATTTTGAGTTTGATTGATCTGTCAATGAGCAAAGGTCAAACTTCAGAACCCGCCTGATAAGGGCTACGAAGGTCTTTCCAATTTTTTCTTTAAATTATGAAACATTACATTTTCATTTAATACATTTAGTCTTTTAGTCCACTCAGTCTTATCCATTTTCTTATGGACAAAATGTCCACCAGCAAAATACCATTTTTTGTTTAACCCTTAATACATTTCCTTTCATGTTGATAATTAGTATGATCAAACTCTCCCTTCTCCCATCACTTCTTAGTACCTGTTTCCTACTTAGCTAGTAGATGTGTTCCACAACTTAGAAAACTCAGGTAAAAAGAGGTCACTTTTCCATTTTCCACCATTTCCTAATTCCTCTAAGTTATGTCATGACTAACATTATTATTTTCAGTCTCTGATAGCACAGACTAGCTTTAGAGAGTCCAACCAACCATGTGTTACTTCTGTGGCCAAATCATCTCATGTGCATATGTGACAAGATACTCATTTCATCAATAATATCTACTTTGAATTCTAATCCTTACTTTAAATACAGTATGAGTCTCCAAATAATTTATCCATGGCACTGGTTGTCTAGTTTGACTGTTTCTCACTGAAGAAGGGGCCTCAGATAATCCCACAACAAGCCCCATCTGCTCTCCTGGAGAAAGCAGATGGCTTCAAACTTGAAGCTCAGCTGTAGTCCAGGTGTCAACTTCTCCTGCTTGTGGTCTTAATGCACAGGAGGGTCCTCACAGATCCAGACATCAACCTTTGTTGTGATCTCTGTTGCTGCCCCATGAATGCCAAATTAATGTGCACCCCAGCTATATTTAGCAAGCCATCAGAAGGTCAAGCAAAAAACCAGTAACAATTCACTTGCCAGTGTCCCATTGCCTCAGCCATTTGAGTAAATAAGCTTTCTGTTGCCATCACTGATTTAGTACTGCCAAAATTCACTCGGAATGTCTCAGAACTAAGCAGGTTTTCCTCGCAGCAGTGACCTAGGGCTTGGCTAGGTAACTACTGTCCTGGTAAAGTAGGACCCATACACCTGAAATCCTTATCTGACATATATCCATTCCTAAGAAAATTACTGTATTTCTGTTATGGCTCTGTATTTTTTTCTGTTCTAGTCAATAGCTTGAACGAGGACTACAGTTCCCTAATTCTGTTATTTTCCCTCCGTTCATTTTATTTTTTTTTAACTGAACATCACTATTGATAAAGGGAATTTTCCTATCCAGATGGTGCATTTAATCTATTCCTTACATCCATTTTCTGGGGTGACCCCAGAGTTAAATGCAAAAAAAAGTTCAAAATTAAGAGTCAGAGCTTGTGGTAAAAAGTACATGATATGTATGCTATCTTAACAGTCTGGACTGTATCACTTAGCTTTCTAAGACCCACTACCAAATACAAATATTATCCAAATAGATTCTGGTTCTGATAGAGTTCAATATAATTCAAAGGTATATCTAGAACTGAAAATTTTGGATCTAAACAAAATAGACTATGTAATTCGAAAGCTTAGCCTGGATTTGGGTTCTTAATTCTTAATAGAATTTTCTCTCCAATGAGAAGGAAAGCAAATCTCAATGTTCCCTTTACTCCTCCGAATAGCTTGATATCTCAAAGTGGATTTGAGAATTATGGCATACATTGAGTGTTCACTTGCTGCATATGTCAAGCTTCCTTCTGGAAATGCTAAAATAGTTTTTATTATTTCCATTTCCATTTATTATTTCCATTTTATTATTTCCATATTATTTCCATTATTTCCATCAATGAGAGGTTAATCCTAATTATTTTGGTAGCGTGTGGTTCAGCTCTGAACTCCTAAATTAATTAGTCTGTTAACTCTTTGCTTAAGTAGGTTGCAATCAATGAATAATGCTTCGCTCTTCTTGCAGACCTCAGAAATTACCTCGTTTTAATCCAAAACTTATTAAAAAATTGTTTGCTTTTGAAATTACCGCTATTGATTTCCTTCCAGGATGAACACAGCATTTTTCACATAGCTTTCTAATAATCTGGTGAGATGTTTCTCCATGACATGAAACAGCGTAGTTTTCTTCATTAGCTTCTTACACAAACATTTCTCAAAAGAAGTTCAAATGGTCAGCACATTAATTCACAAATTCTCCTTGACTCACTATTTTGTTAAACCTTGCAGAGAATTCTGATGGGGTTTAGAAAGAAGATATTCTTGGAAACTACATAATGTGTAATCTAGCAGTAACAGCGATCATTTTCCATTAATTTACATTTTCAAGCTATATTCTTATTGAAAAGGCTTTATATTTACCTTTGGTTTGTTTGTTTGTTTGTTTGTTCTTCCAATATAAGAACTTGAGGTGAACAAGTAAACGAAGTGTTGCTAAATGCAAAATGAGCTAAAGGAGCTCATCCTTTACACAAAACATCACTAAGCTGTCAAACTCCTATCATTAAGCTGTTTCAGAGGGATCATCTCTTCATTTCTTTGCAAAGGGGCGAAAAGGCAAGCAACCTGTTTGCCTCATAAGAGCAGGAAGGGGAGGAAGGTCAATGGTCCTGGACCAAACGAAAAGTTTCAAGTTGGAGTATTTCACTTGATTTAATTCATTGCCAATTAACATACTTTACTAATTCTAGTGTTGAGAAATAAAACCAAACAAATAAACAAACCTTCCTTGGCTCCCCCCTGGACACCACTCCTTCTCCCTTTCTTGTTTCCAGTCCCCTAAAGAGCAGGTCCTGAAGAACAGCATGTGATGCTGCAGCCTTTACTTGGCTTTTCTGGGGTGGTTTACTGTAGGTGAGGGCACTTGGTGAGGTGATAGGCTTTCTTGGCTGAGGTTGTGGCAAGGATAAGGTGAGAGCCTGGGCAAGTCTGGCAGAAGGCAATACTGCTGTGCTGTATGCTCTTCTGTAGGCATACCTCCTCTTGGAGGTATGCTCAGGACCTCATCAAGCCTTTTTTAATTATTTTTTTTTTAACAGTTATAGATGCTTAGCTGTGTTCAGTGTAATTTTCACTTCTGTGCACTGTAGCCTTTCAACATCTGTGTTCAGTCACTGGTAGATCCAGTGGTCTCAGTTTAAGTAAATATGCTCATGAATTTTTACTCATACAACCCTGTTCAATAGAGATAAGCTTCTGGCCAGTCTCTGGGACAGAATATGAAGCTCTGTGGTCCTTTTGTGTAAACAAAAGTAATTCGTCACTCTTTTTTTTTATCTTTTACTTCTGAAAATATGTTAGAGGGTGAAACCACTTGAAATGCTTTCAGTGTAAAATTTTTTCACTTGACTGGAAATTTAAAGTATTTTAAAAAAATAATTTGTAGTCCAAGCACTCTACAGATGTACATGATTTACATGGAGTGCCTGGCTCAGCTCCAGAGGACCCTGGGTATGTGGGAATGGACTGAGCTCACGTTATGCCATTTACCATCTAGCTATGTCTGCAAAAACCCAAATTATAACTAATGTCAGGAATGAGACTCTGTAAGGGTAAAATCATCACAGGAGCATTGGGGCTTCTGTTGTTCTTGCTATTTTTTGTGTATTCTGAGAGTGTAAAAACCAGAGATATCTAACACATATACAATGCTTTGCAGATTATTGTGCTGATACTCACATTTTTGTCCTAACAACTCTCACACTTTAGGAGGAAATATTTATTCTACAATACTGCTGCTTGGCTACTACTTTTAAAGCCCTTCTGCATCACTTTCCCCACTCCCAAATACACACATCTTCCCTTCCCTTTTCTTCCTGAAAATATTCAGTAACGATTAAAACATTCACAATACAAGCTAAGTAATTTTGGTGATAACTCTCTCAGAGAAGGAGGCTACAACATTAACTGCTGATTCATTTTATGTAGAAGTAAGCTAAACCATTTACTGGTAATGACTGCTTTGTGGAAGTGGTTTTAATAGTCATTAAATATATTAAAAGAGCAATATTATGAGACTTATTAATGAAAAGGGTTATGTTTTTACGTAGAAGCTTATACATTCCTACTAATCTTTGTGAGTAATGGACTTCTGTGCTAGCCTTTTGCCCCTTAATATATTGTTCTTTTCCAATTTCCAGACATTTTAATACTTAGTTTGCAAGTTATTTAGGGAAATTATGCACTTGCCCTCTGAGACTCTAATTTGTTACTGATCTGTTTGTTGGATCACTGAGCAGAATCTGGAAATGGTCTGTTATAGAGCTATGCAGTATTAAACTAAAGGTTTCTAGCAGATTGGGTTCAAGTTACATTCATATAAGTAATTATCAAATATCAGAGAAAGAGTCTTTTGTTTGTTTGTTTTGTTTCTCGACCTTCTGTAGGTACTCTGAAGTCATAAAAAAGTCTAACTTAGAGAGAATTAGGGAGATATGGGAATAATTAAAATATTTATTTTGAGTCAAAAAGGCTGTGTTCAGGAGCTGCCTGGAATTTTACATGGCCAAGCTCTTTAGTGGCTCCATGTTTAATGAAAGTGCACATAAGAGTATTTATTCTAACAATCTGATTTATTTATATAGCAGATATTTCCCACACAGTATCCAACAGGATCTTAAAAACCTTATTGCTGCAGGAGAGATCAAATAAAATTTTCAAGCTGTAACCATGAATTTGAGCCCTTCACCAAATATATTATGCTACTGTTTCATTTGCACCTTTAAAACCGAATTCTGCTTGTGTACCATGGCATTTGGTTGCAGGAGCAAGTGGAAGCAGTTTTCAGAACAAAAGGAAATACGTGCTCTACTCTCTGTGTTCTCTCCCTTTTTTGTACCTCTTCTCTTCCTCCCCCTCTCCCTTACAAGGAGTAGTGAAGTAGGCTGGAAGAAACCACGAGAAGGAATGCAATGCTGCTGCAGCATTGAGGAGAGGGGTCTTGCAGAGCCTCCTCCACAGTTTCCTCCCTTCAGCAGGGAAGAGTCTCATGGATTCTACATTGTGGTTTTGTTTAGGTTTGTTTGGTTCTGGTTTTCATCTGTGTGAATATTCTATCTCCTGGGCCCAAAGGCTTACCATTATCATTATTATTTGAAAAGTGTGGACAGCCTGGAAAATGAAGGCATAGCAACTAAATTATAAAAAGTACTTCTTCAACAGCAGTAGCAACTAACTTTCTAGTGACTACTGTCCAGTGTAAGGCTACATGGAAAGTAAAAAAAAACCCAACAAACCTTTATTTTCGTATCTGGAAGAATATAGATGAAGAGATTTTCAAAGGGACTAGAACCTCAGTATTTAGCTGTCTGACTTCAGATACTTCACTGGGGCTGATTTTTAGTGAGTGCATTCTTTATTGTAAAGGCAAATCTAAGCATTGTACGATCTTGATTGCCTTAGTGGTGAAACTAACTGATGTCTATGGTAACTCTGGCTCAATCAGTTACCTATCTCATGTTCTGTACTTTGTTTAAAAAAAGTACTTTACTTTCGTAAAGTGGCTTCTGTCTATTTGTTTCTATTGGTACTTGAAGATCAGTTGCAAGTTCTAATGTCCAGATGTTTGTTCGACCAGCTTGCTGTTATAAAAGAGGGATTTGATGATTTTGGTAAAAGCATTAAGGTGTCTTCAGAATTTTCAAGACCATATTGAGCCTCCAACAGTTATGATTGTATTGCACACAGATGAGGTTTCTTATAAAGACTGCCCTATCACAAGCTAAAGGTTGTCCAACACAATTTTTCTTCCCCCCGCAGGAATATGAGTGATTCCTTCAAATGACAAGAGGAGGTAATGACCTCAGTGGTGGCAAAAAAATTCCTCAGATTTTCTGCTGGACACTTTGTGATAACCTGTGTTTCATTTGTACTTTTTGAGTAAACTGAAGATATTCCTAGTACTATGGATGCAGTGTCAACATCCTCTAGTGTTGAAAACCTTGATATGAAATAATCGTTTCTTTTAACTTGGATATATGTGAGTTCAGTGAGTGGATGGAAAGAAGGAAAGACAGAAGAAAGAGAACTTATCATGACAGTGACAATTTTTAAATTACAGGTATGCTTGAACCTATGAGAATTAATAACATGAAATAATGTTAGGATTGTTTTGTTATCCTTAATGTTATGACAACAAGACAATCAATCATTGTGGGTGAGATTGTCCTATTTCCTCCATATAAGTACTAAATATTAAAGTGCAGACTTGGCATTCACCTGAGAATTTGTGCTCAATTTGTGCTCATAGGAATTGTACTGAATATAGGATAAAGTACCTCTTAAAGTTCTTTTTGAAGCTTCCATTTACTGAAAATCCAGCAAAACCTGTGTGATACTCTCATGCTCCTTCAAACAGGTATTTCATAGTTTTGTGTTAAATCAACTAAGAAAGTATTTGGAGTTATTGACAGGCAAACATCTCTGTAAATCAATTTGAACCAGCTCTTATCATTGCCAGTCTATATTGGGTGAAGTCTTTCTGCCCCAAATGTGATACAGAATAAAGCAATATTCGTTTAGGTGGAATGAAAATTTTAAGAAGGCAAATTTTCACCACGTAAAAGGTCATTTAGAACAAAATAAATCAAAGTGGCAATGTTATTTATAGTTTAAATCACAGGAAAGCAAAATGTGCTCATGGATTAAAATAACAGCTTTTGGTATTGACATATACAGAACAGTTAGTGACTTGTTCCTCTATTTCCTGTAAGAGTCACATGAAAATTCATAGATTTTGATAAGTAATCTGCTGAGTGCTAAAATGTTATTTAAAAAGTGAAGTTGATATAATTCATATGCATTTTATATAGATTTTAGGTCAGTTAAGAACATTAACAATGTACTAAGATACCATGGGATGTAATGCAATAAATATGCATATTTTTTGGTGTTTAAAACTCCTTAGAGTGAAGCAATGGCTTTTCTAGTTGGCCTATTAAGTTAAACACATAGTGAGAAGGAGCATGGTCCAGAAATTAGAGAGGAATTGGGAACTGTTTGATTTGAATATTACTGGTGGGTCTGCAAATCATTCAAACCTTGATCTTGAGATTTTTGTACTTTATTTCCTAAAGCTTCTATTTTTCAAATAATTAAAATCAAGAAGAGTGATTATTAGCTTTTTAGCTTTTTTTTTTCCTCCACTCTGCCCCTCCAGAATTCAGTAAAATATGCAGAAGAAAAGAATTTAGGTTTCACCTATATCATCTCAGTGTCTAGACACAAAAACGAGAATGTAAGAAAAAGAAGTGGGAATGAGTGATGCGAGCAAGAGGTGCAGCACTGCAGCAGTATGCTGGTTCAAAGAGCTCATGAGACTATGACCTTAGTCTATATATAGTCTATACCCTTAATTCAAGGTTAAAACTTATTGAGTTTTAGCCATCTTTTAAGACAACTACTACTGTCTTATAAATGCTAATTACAACTGCTGTGGTTGTCAAGATGTTCCGCAGGACAAAATCTGTTTGAAGGCTATGGCTATTACTTCTATGAAGAAATAATATTAGAAAACAGTCTCATATACTGTAAACTATCTTTTACTGTATTTAAGAAATAAATTAGTGTCATGTGATGAGAGCAGGACAGTATCACGTGATGACTATGCAGAGCTTTTTTGTTCTCTAATGACTTTTAATGCTTTAGTGACCACCATTCAATTAAAAATCTAAAGAGATAACCAAGCTTCCAGTAAGTTAAAAATTATGTCTCAAAATATTTTGTGCTGTGTCTGCATGCCAGTTTACTTTTACTTTTAGAATAGGTTGGAAAAATACTAGATGGATGTGCAAAATGTTGGATGCTATCCTCAAATGCCTACCTATCTATTGGTCCTTTTTGACAAGGAGACTCTTATTCCCTTGAATCTTTACCAGCTACATCTGTCTTCTCAGGGCTTTCTATATGGCATTTTCAACAATGTCTTCTATAAATGATAAATGATTGTATACTATCTAGATATATTCAGTATACTTGAATTCAATACATAATTTTACTACAGGAATAACACATCCCTCAGGAACAGTTCTGCAAAGAAAATATACCTTCCCCCCACTCCTCCCATGAGTTTGCAATTATTTTCATTGTTTAAATTTAAGCATAAATTTAAACAATTACTTTTCTTCGGACTTAGTATTTTTATTGTGAGATGCACAAAATTGGCTAAGTCATGATCTGCCTTATACTGGAATAACAAATAATTAACACTAATTCTCATAAAATTAGAAAGTAATGAGAATCTAGTTTAACTACTGTAAGATTTAATCGCTAGGTGTCATGTTGAAAAGATCTCTCTGTTGGTTTTTTTTTCTGTATAAGTTATAATTCAAATAGATACCTTTATTAAAAGTCACATTTTGCCACATCTTTGTTCATTTCCATCTTGTTACATGCTGTGGGTAAAATAAGCTGTATAATTCAGAAAGTTTAAACCAGGTCTTCCAAACCACACAGATATCTACAAGGTAGCAAGCTGGAATCTGAGTGGGATGCTGGTTTGGACAATACACATTTCAATGACAAGAATTGCAAATTTTTGTGAAAAAAATAATCAATCAATCAACCAATCAAATAATCTTCCTTTTCAGTGCAAAAGGGTAATGCTTTGTTTTTTGAACGTTCCTTTTTTATGAAAAAAACACACTTTCTAGAGAGAGTAACTTTAGCATAGTCATGTCACATATAAAGAAACTTAATGAAAATACACAGTGTTCCATAATTTTGCTGATACACTGGGTACAACACTCTCTGTGGATCTCAATGAAATGATGATTTTTTACCAGAACAGGAAAGGAAGATACTGCCTTCCAAAGCTACCTCAAAGGAGAGATGTATAGTAAGTTTGAAAAATTACCACCATAATGTTACCTTGACAGTTTTGAGTTGTTCAGGTACCCGTGTGGTTTGCCCGGGAGTTCTCTGAAGCTTCTTCTCTTGCAAATAGAAAACCTGTGACTTTCCCCTCTATGGAGAGAGAAGACTTCTAAAAGAATTTACGTAGCTGTTACAGTAAGGTAATGATCCTAAAATTCTGCCGATGAATGAAAATTTGCATGCTGTGATGTTAGCCTGGAATGCCCTTTGCAACTCCTTCTGTGGTTAAGCCATTTTTTTGCTCCAATGCAGATGAAGCTGCTTAGTGATGACTATGTTACATGGACTGTTTTCATGTCAAAGAAAGTACATTACCTTCCATATATGGGTTAGAAAAAAATTACTCTGTAGGGAACATCTAAGAAACTTCTGTGTATGTTTTGGAGCTTGTTGTTATAGTCATGGTAAAAGCAAGGTAAGTGTAAAATGAGTTAAGAACATTCATGCTGTCTCTGACCAAATGACATCTTATTTATGGTTATCACACAGTCAACATTTGCTTTTGTTCACACAAAAGCTCATTATGATTTAGCTTGAAGCTTCTAATAATAAACGAAAACCATAGAAAGTAGCTACTAGGCTACATGAATGAATGAATAAATAATAAAATAAATAATATAATAAATATATAAATATAATAAGTATAATAATACAATAAATAAATAATAAATAAGAGACCTCTTTCAGAAGAGTAAACTAACTGTCAAAGTTGAATGCAACTTATCACTGTAAATATATCACTGTTTTTAAAGCTGTAAAAGTATTGTTTGATTATTTGTAATCTCTTTTCATTTCAATCATGTGTTACATTTTGTTTCTTCTCAAGGTAAATAATCCATTAAAACACCCTAAATCAGGAACTGAGGAAAAAGACTTAGTCCTGAAATATAATTTAATACCATAATAAAGAAGGCATTCCTCCAATGATTAATTTAGTCTATGCTTCAGATTCTCTAAAGGACTTTTTTACAATTGTTCACTAAAACCTGTTAAAAATATTGATCATGTGTTAATATTTTAGCTACCTTAATTTAAAAAGTGGGACAAATCTGGTTTATTTTAAATTAAGCAAAAATGACTAAAATTTTTCCAAGAGGTTACTTGCATTCTCAAGGAACTGTAAAACTTGATTAACATAATTGATAATTATAGTACTTGTTATGGAGAGAAAGAAGTCAGCATTGACCAGTGGGATGCATATTTCTGCTGGCTATTGTTTTGTACAAGTATATTCAGCTTTTGTCTTAGTACTTCTGTAATCTCACATTTAACTTTTATGAAAACAGAAATACTAGCCTGCCTCAGAACTCTTCCTTTTTCTCAACTCTGCCACCTTTTGTCACCAATGTATCACCCCTGGAAAAACATCCATTAGAATTCGGGGCACACGGAGCATCCAGGAAAGCACAACAATATAACATAACAGCATACTTCAGTTAGAATAGATTGCATTATTTTTTGTATTAGTGCTGGGAAAGTGAGTCAAGTAATATATTTAAGATTGTTGTATATTTTACACACGAGACCCCTTAACACCTTGCTTTGCCCACAACTCTGTGGATTAGATCCCAACTCTAAGGATCAGGCCCTGAATGATAGACTTATGCACAATCTATGTATAAAATTGAAACTTTGCTTAGAGCTGAAAAAAAACCCCCTGAAGATCCAATATTTGGAAAATTATTATGTTTCCTGCCCTTGAATTGCCACATTGATATTTACTGACACATGTATTCTACAAGACAGGCAGATAAAGTTGTTTATTATTACTGATGTGTAAAGCTTTTCGTCCCTTCATTTTACCATTTCTGTGTGTAATCATTCTTCTTTACCTTGGGTTTGGCAGAGTGGTTGAATTAAAAACTAAATTAAAAACCCCAAGCCTCATATAACCAGAAAATATTTCCTAACCATGCAATAAGTACACTTTGTGAGTACCTCTAGGCAAATGTTATTTTAAGTATGTCCTCTGGCTCAGATCTTTATTTTCAAAAGGTATGTATTAAAATGAATGATCCAAGAAAAGTGAGATTGGATTCCTCACATTTGCATTGACCACCAGATATGTGAGGAGTGTTTTAAAGATGAATGATATAGGATGGACAGTTGGCAAGCAACCCTTTATAAAAGATAACAGAAGACAGCAGTTAGTGTATTAAAAAGGGTCTAGCAGGTATGGAAAAAGGTATCTGGTTTCTGTTATGGCACACCTCCCTGTGTCTCTGTTCCCACTCCTTTCTTTTGCCTGATATTAAAGTTTGCAACCTTTTTGTGATGAGGGCTGTTCATATTCAGTGATTATATAATATCTTGTCCAGTGTGGCATAACTTGTGTAAAGCTATTTCTTTGATATATTTTTGGTACACAATGGTGTAATCTGTATTAAAACGTGTGACTGGATGTATGTATGAATGTATCACATGCACTTACATTTACCTGTAGAAACCCATACATACATAACAGCCAACACCTTTATTTGACACTTTTCTGAACAGATTTTGAACAAAAGTAAACATCTCCAGAGACTAGAAGACTTGTGTGCTGATAAAATTACTCATCAAACCATCAGGGCAGAGGTATTTAGATGGTATTGTGTTTTGAAAAATCTTATTGAGTTTATAAAAACGTAAAGATGACTTCAGTTAGAATCATTACAGACAGAAATTTAGTACTAATACTGTCATAGTTAAAGACTTGTTGCATACCTGTTTTAGAAAAATTCACAGTGAAATATCAATAAAAAAATCTGGTTTTTAGTCTCACTATTATTGCTAATTGTGATTGTGCCATCTACTTGAGCCAAAACTTAAGGATGACTTATGGGAATATGAACAGTTCTTTCCAGTGTCCAAATGCCCCAAATCATTTATATCAGGTCTTTACTTTAGAAATAGCATGTTTGTTTTTAGAGATTTATGGAACATATCGCTCCCCTTGAAGTCAGTAAGTATTTTCTGTCTGTGTCTGAGAATAATTTCTCATTCTTGTCACTATGTTTCAGAAAAAAATCAATCCACTGAAATATGATATCTGATGTACTTTGATTTTACAGTAATTTCTTCCTGAGCTGCAGGACTTTTTTTTAATTTTCAAAATAATTTCTAAAATCAAGATGCCCCAGCTTTGGAAGAAATACATTATTAGAAACCTCATTCATTGTATTCAGAGTTTTTAATCAGCAGCTCTCTGAACAGTCATCTGTGCTGTGGTCACAGAATTCAGCTGTCGCAGCAGAGAAAATTAGCTCATATTGAACGAGGTATAGTTGTAGCAGGAGCCTCTTCAGCTTATCTAAACCTGTCTTGGATGTGTCTGCAAGAAATCGCACTAATTTTGGCATATAAGTCTGCTTACATTAAATTATGTTTTGTAAACTGTTACGTTCAATATATGTTACATGAATTGTACATGAATAAAATATATGAATAGATTTCTGAGATCCTGTCATAGTGAGCTCTCTGTAATAATTGATTCTTTCTCAGTAAGTTTCCTTCTGAAAAAAAGCATTTTTTCCCTCTAAAAAAATCCCAACAAAACATCACTATCGTTGCTCTGTGGTGTTTTACAGAAAAGTTTTTGGAGAAATGCTTAGTGTCTCTGGAATGGGCATATAATCTCTCTCCCAGGGACACATTTCAGAAGAGTGAATGAACACCCTTGTTAACTCTGACCTGTGCCAAACAGCCAATTAGATGCAGCAGCTATCAAAGGTGTCAGACCAAGTAAAATCAGAGCAATTTCAGTAGCTACAGTCTGCTTTAGAAATATGTTTTGAGATATAGATGGTTATAGGGACTGCTGAGTAGGGGTAGTCTACCAACTGAGATAGAAAATGTGCTGCAGAAGGGAGGAAGTTGCCTCTTTCTACTGCTGCTCTTCTGTTTAGAAGAAATGAGAGCTTGGATAAAACTCTTTGGATTCCTGTGTGTAAACTTGAATTCTTTTCATGCTGAGGGGATGAGTCACTCAGCTGAGCAGATGGAAAGAGTGTAGGGGAAAAAGCATTCTCTGGGAAGGCATGGCAACAATTAAGTGCTGTGTGATGAACTAGTAAGCTCCTTATTTTAGTGCAGTTATCAACATCTTTCAATTGATGAAACTGTATCTTATTCAAACAAACCCCACCATGTTCTTAAAAGCTAGTGTAAAAATAAGAGGCATAGTGTAACTAAGCTGTTGAATTAAACTCATAACTATAGAGCAAACTTGAGTAGAAACATGAGCTACTTGAATTTTTGAAATATTTGTAGACTTGTAATGGCTTGGTGAATTAATTGCTAGCAAGCGCTTTGCTCAGTTTTTCTGCTTTAGGGCTTTGCTCCTCCTCAGAAGCTTAATTTTTATTACAGTAGTAGGTTCTGAAAGGTGCTGTACAAATGCACAGGAAAAGTGGGACACTGCTTTGTGTTTGAGAGAAAAAAAAACCCCACAAAAGTGCTTGAAGGCAAGAGGAGAAAGACATTCAGAAAACCAAAATTACTTCTGTAAGTGCTGTCATTTCCAGTGAGATGAATGAAAATTAAATGGCTCCAGAGATTATCCTTCCCTGCAGGTCTCCCTCCTGCTTCTTTCTCAGGTAGTCCAAGCTGAGATGCTCATATGGCAGCTGCTGAAGTTTCACGCATCAGTGATAATGCCCTCAGGTGTGGAAAACAGTGCAGGAGAGACATACTAACTGATTTTTCATCTGATATGAGGGTGGGGAGTTTTGGTTGCTCTGGTTTTTTTTGCTTCTCTTTATGAACTGGGGAGTGTTAGTTGGTCTTACTCAGGTTTGGTGTCATATTGCTATTAAGATCCTGAACCTGAGTTTGTCTATTCCCTTGGTCAGTAGGTGTGTCTTTTTGTACTTAACTTTTAATGTTTATGCATGTATCAGTGCTCTTATAATGCAGTATTATCTTTCAATTCCATAACTCCTTGTATTTTCATAGGAGGTACATGTAACCTCACAAGAAAGGTAACCTCACACATAGGGAAAAGCAAAAGATCCTCTCTCCCAGCCCATTGCTCTTCCATAGGCAAATTTAGTTCTTTAGGATGAAGTGGTCTCTCAGGTGTTTTGAGCTGACTAAAATAGTAAAATGAAACAGTATAATTCTTTGAGTTAAGTGTTTGCATTGTTTTAGTGGCTAATGAACAGCTTATAAATAAACAGCTCACTATGTGTTTAGTAGATAAGACAGTGTGTCATGCTTCTGAACAAGCAAGGCTGAAAGCGTATACTGTCCCTAAATTACATTTTACGGTCCAGGCTAGCCAGCTGTCCTCTGCACTAGTTTGCTAACTGCTGAGCTGAAGCTGCTGGGCATGGACATGTGTTCCCGTCACCAGCGTGGTTGCTGCTAAGCAATAAACTGGTGAGGAAGAGAGCTGATAACTGTAAGGTTTTGAACCAGAATTTGCTGTTAGCCTGTGAAATGCTGTCTTAAATTATTCCGTTGTAAGGCAATTCGTTGTTAATAGTAAGAAAAACTTCCCTGGGGGAGTTGTAGGTCTTCCTGGTCCCTGTACAGAGCTGCCCTGCCCCACCAAGAAGTGAAGCCAGGGAATGTCTTCTCTTACTGCTGTGGTGGAACCTGGGTGTATGAAGGTGCCGAATGCTGTGATGTACAGTGGAATTTTCTCCTCAACTTTCAAAAAGTGATTAACTTTTAACAAAGAGTTTGTTTCAGTTTATTCTTTGTTTTTATGATGAATGGAAACATAAATATAGATAATATTTTGAAATTCGTGGAAAGTTTTCACAGACTATTTTATTGCTTAGGATTTGGATTGCTTTTGTTTGTATTGGTCTCTAAAGAAACATTGCTTCCCATTGCTAGAAATCACTTGTGTGATTGCTGGTGTTATAACGATTTTTAAAATTATTCAAGTGCATAAACTTACTGTAGTTTTGACTTCTGACTGTCCTCTGAAAGTCATTGGAATAAAGGTCCAAAGTACATTTATTTTGGACTTAAAGTGGAAACTTATTAAAAACTAATCTTGCTCCGAAGTATTAGATAAACTAGTTACATTTTAGCCTCACAACCACTTTAAGTAGTTGACAAAAGTTATAATCCTGATCTTTTCTCCACTCACAGGGGATCACTTCTCCTCCCAGCACAGAGCTTTCCCTCTGTCTGCACAACTCAGTGTTTATTCAAACCAGATGAAGGAAGCAGGGCACATTAAGAGAAGAACAGCTTATCTTCCCATGGCTTTAGCTGATTTTGGTCCAGCTGACTTTTGTGTGTTTGGCCTAAAAAATACTCATATTGTCACAGAAATGGGAGGGAGAAGGAAAGCAGTGTAAGAATGAGGAAATGGAGACAGGATGGGTCTACTGTTCATTATGGCAGCAGCCACACTTTTAAAATTGTTCAAGTGACATGAACTGTAAGCTGGTAATGTTCCATTATGAAACTACCATCCTCTGTCCACAATCTGTGGACATGAAGATTGTTTCTGTGTCTAGATATTTAATTCATGGTGAAATCTTATCTGAATTCTTGTTTTTCTATGTAAATGACTGTTATTGCAAACACAAGAATATTAGGTAGTGTTTATATATGAATCAAGGCAGTTTGGTGTTGAAAATTATTTGAGATACTTCTATGACCAGGAAGTTTCTCAAATATTCAGGTATTTTGCTCTTTTTGACTTTTTAAAAAATAAAGGATTGACAAGCTAATCTTCAGAAAGTATTCTAAGGAGAACTACTCTTTCTGTTCTTTTGTATGATGTGATGTTTTCCATTTTCCTGTGATTCTTTAGTAACTTCATAGTAACAACTGTATAATTTAAACAGATTATGTATGTTAAAGAATATCACTGAAGAAACAGTGGAAAATGATGATGTCCCTATATTTTTTTCTTTCTTACTTACCAAACATTTGCTATTCTTAAGAGATCTAAAATTATTTATCCAGTCTCCTGGTGGGTGACTAACACTGAAATTTTCAATATAGAAAAAGACAGCCGTTTTCAAGTTAAATGAGCCAGAGCAGGTCCTCTTCAGATGCCAGCCATTGATCAAGATAGTGAGACACTTGTGATCCCTCAGCTTTAAACTGTGTACTATGTGTGTGGCATGGAACACCTCATTGGTCAATGTGGGTCGCCTGTTCTGTCCACCTCTCCCTGCAAGTACAACCCTTTTACAACCTCTCACTTGTGGAACATAGGAGGTCTACAAGTGACCTTGGCTGCTATAGTAATAAGTGTACATATGGGCCTTTTCTGCATACCATCCCTACCATTAGCTCAGTAGAACCGTAAACATCAGGCATCATCAGCTCTGGAGACGCCACTGTCTGAAAAAAAAACCAAAACCAAACCAAACATACAGCCACTTAGAAGAACTTAACTGAAAGGAAAATTCACCAAAAGAGAATCGGCCTAGTTTTAATCAAAATCGGGACAATGTCTCATGTTTACATTATGTCTCCCAGCTGAAACCTTCTTATAGTTCATGATCCTCCTGGATAACATGGCTATTTTTTTTTTTTTTTTGCTATTAACTTCGCACTTCTACCAGCTGTCTAGGGATATCTTCAATGGGATGCTGCATAAAGATGCATTAATCTGTGAAAACGTTAAGAGAAAATGTGAGAAACTTGCATCAGAAACAGCAGTGACTTGCACTTAGGCAGGCTTTTCATTGAGGGTCATCCCTTTGAACTTTCAAAAATTTAGGGCTTGCCTATCTAAGCTGTTCTGGGTGAACAGTCTCCTGTGTTTTCATGAACTTTGACAGTCTTGTGTGCTGGGGCAACAGTCAGAATATGGAGAAAAATAATATTCCATTGCAGCCTAATGAACTACATTTAAAAAAACTCACAGTGCATTTTAAGACTACACAGTAGTAGCTCTCGTTTAAGTAATAGCAAACAAACTTTCAAAGCTAAAAGGGAAAAAAAAATTATGTTTAGTAGAACCACCAAGAAGTGGATTTGGTAATGAAGTTTGATATTTGACTAGGCTATGTGGCTATGTACTTTGTTGAACAAAAATATTAATATGTGACTTTATGTAGTTGGTATTTATTAATTCATTCAAAGATTACTGCTGGAATTGCAGTGGCTAAAGACAACAGAGTGCTGCCATGCTAAGGTGGAGATGTAGAAATGATAGATCAAAGAGATGCCAATTGAGCTTTTATTGCAGTTTTGCTGTAAGTTTTCAGGTTTATAGAGAGTTAGGTAGACTGTCATAAATAACTATGTCATCAACAATATCATGTGTTTTCCTTGACTTTCTGAATGGTCTAGCCCACATTTGGTCATCTGTGTTGATCAATTACTCAACCATTTTGGGATGATAGATATCTTTGCATATTGCTGATATATATATCATGCTGATCCACTACCTTTAGGAGGCAGCTAACATACAGCTTGTTAAACAAGTAAGCTATTCTAGTGATACTTGACCTATAATATCAGTACTGGTAGATTAATATGTTAGACCTCAGTAATGTAACAATATTGATGCATACCAAAAAGGTATTTGGAATGAAACTATGCAGAACTAAAGGCTCAGTTCCAAAATTCCTGGAAAACAGGGAAACTGTTTCACCCTCACTGAATATGACTGTGAATCAGACATAAAATTTACATTCATTGGTGTTCTTGGCTAGTTGGGAGAGCATACAAGGGCTTTCCTATATATGTAGGTATAGGATAATGCTTGTGGTGGATTGCTGTAGCCTGAATGCTCCCATGCTCCTATGCATGTGTCACGGTTCCTTCCAGGAACCACCTCCTGCGTGGGCTCTCCATGGAATCACAGCTTCCTTCAGGAACATCCATTCTGTCCAGCAAGGTCCTCCACGTGCTGCTGGTGGATCTCTGCTCCATCATGGACCCTCACGGGCTACAGGAAGACAACCTGCCTCACTATATTCTTCTCCAGGGGCTGTAAGGGAATCTCTGCTCTGGTTCCTGGAAAACCTTCTTCCCCTCCTTCCTCAGTGATCTTAGTGTCTGCATAGTTGTTTCTCTCACTTTTTCTCACTGCTCTCTCATGACTGCTGCACCGCATTTTTTTAACCCTTTCTGAAATACCTTATCACAGATGTGCTACCATCATGGCTGATGGGCTCAGCTCTGACCTTGAGTGAAATGGAACTGACTCTCCCTGATGTGGGGGCACCTTCTGGTGTTTTCTCACAGAAGCCACTCCTACAGTCCCTCCACTATCAAAACATTGCCACAGAAACCCAATACGATGGTCTAGAAAAAAAAATAGCTAGATGATTGCATACAGGGCAGCACAAATTGAGGTTAGCATGACTCAAATAACACAAATGTTTTATGCTGAAAAGATGAAATCGATGTAATCAAACCACAGTAGAAGAAGTGGGCAGTGGTAGTAAAGACTGCTAAGTACTATATAGTGTAGTCTGGAAATCGTGGAAGATATTACGGTCTGGTAAACACGTATCATACTAAAAACTGCAAAACCTACAATAAAAAGTAAAAAATATGCCATTTGGCAACCTTAACCTTGCCCTACTGATTGGGTGGTTTTAGAGATGCCCACAGAAATCCTATGAAGGGATTTAGGGCATGTGACTTCAGGTGTGACCCTTTTGGCTCACAACCAAGATTTACCTGCCTTCCTCTTCCAGGTGGATTGATGGCACTTGGGGAGAGAGCATTTGCTTAGAAATAATAACTGTAAATTTACATTACACTGCATTATCAAGATATTATATTTAGGGATGGCAAAAATGTTTATTTCAATATCCTTTTAAACATTGTATCTCTGGCATGATCCCACTCTAATGTGATTTTAATTGTAATTCTCTTATGTTACCTCATTTTTGACAACTAATATCCTCAGTATAAAAATAAAGTTTTTATGGTAAGAAACTATCTTTAGATAATGCAAGTGTGTAACACAAACAGAGACCTTGTTCAAGTAATTGAAAATATTTGGTTTGGGTTTTGTATTTTTTTTTTTAATCTGTTCGTTTCCTCCTGTAACTTTTAATTAATGTTGTTGCTACCTCTTTTGACCTGTATACTTTTAAAACTGCTTCAGGGGGGCAGAAAAGTCATGCAACAAAGATGACTTGGCAGTTTTATAAACCGGTAATTGGGAATCAATGTGCTTTAAGCTGTGGGCAGAAAATGTAATAAACAATCTAGTCTAGAGGGACAACGGATTGTTTGTTAATAGTATGAAAAGGTCAGTGCTACAGTAATTAAATTAAACCTGCAAGGCATTCTAAGCAATACTTCTGAATTGTAATATCCCAGAAAGAGATGAGATGCTTGACAATTATATTCTATTGAATCTACCAGAGGTCATGCTCTATATAGATGAACATGCTTAAATAGCATTTTGTTTTAACACTATTCTTAAATCTGACATATTTGTTCTTGTATTATGCAATGATGTAAAGGCTCAAGTGACTCAGAAGTGAATGGTATCCAGCTCTGCACAGAGCCAGGTTAAGAGGCAGCTCATATTCCTGTAGCAACACTGCATCCATCTGTGACTTTGAAGTCTTGTACCAACTGCGTCTGTGAAGTCTTGCACCAGAAACTTGATCTTGTGCACACTGGAAAGCAAGTAAGGATCACCCTTTGGGTGGAACTGGTGAGCATGAACAGTTAACCCCAGTAGACTCTCATGATTGTTTCTGCTGGAATTAAACTGGATGTGTTGTGCTGTAATAAACTTCAAATTTGATATGAAATACTGCTTGAGCACTTGAAACTGCTGTGTGCCTTGGATTTTGTGTTTACTACTGATCTACATATGATAGAGATAAAAAGTGCTTTCACCAAAGTAACTTAATGAACTGCAATGTGGATTATTGAGTGCAAGATTTTATCTTTCTTTGTGCATTTAACAGAAAGATGCACAGTTCTGCAGTTTAGATGTAGCAGTATTTAACTGTAGCTCTTCTATGTTTTCTGAATCTTAAAAGAGAACCTCAGGAAACAAATATAATTAACCTTGGAATAGGAACTGGGTGAGACCACTAATTTGCTTTTAATTAGTAATAGCTTAGTTAGCTTCATTACTACTCACAACTACTGTATACAAATGAAGACTTTAATCAGAAAAAGAAAATAAGAATATGTTATTTGGCCATCAAGTCAAAAAATATGGAAGATTACAGGCACACATAGAAATAGTCCATGTTATACGTGTCCTGAAATTTTTTCCTGATGGCAATGGGAGAGTTTGGTTCTTGGCTATAACATGGCCACGTATGTTCTTTAGATTACTCCATGCTTCCGAATTTCTGAGAATTTTCTTGATCCAACACCTGAAAGATAACACCAGCTTCTTTTTCTAGCACATCTGGATTTCGTTGGTAGGGTGAATATGTTGAGAATAAGTCACACTTAGGCTTTGTGAGTTTTCCAAGACTTGATGATGAGAGGTCCTCTCAAATTCCACATTAAAGACCTACAATCTGAGATGTTTTTTTGGTTTTCCTTTATGAATAACAGGACTAAAAAGTTTTCCTTTCTTTTTAGTAAAGATCAATGGGCAGAGGACAGTGGGAGGAAAAAGTGTTACGTAAAAGGTGGTAGAGCTATAAAACCTGAGCTCTCATTTGTTTATTTTGTTCAAGTTAAGCATATGAGATCTCAGACTGAATGCATATTATCTGTGAAGCTTGCAGTATGTTTGTGTGCACAACTCAGAAGAATTCAGAGCCTGGATTTTAAAGGGGCGAGCTAACATCAAAGTGCCTGGCCAGTACTATGAGTGAAAAAGAGGTTGCATACACAAGAGTTGGGAGTTTTGGAACAAATTGCAGGTCTGCTCAGTGTGTAGCTGTGTAGGCAATAAAGAAATCCTGAGGATGTTGTATATCAGCTGTTTATGAGTATATCAGTCAAGGAACAGATTTATAATTGTGGAGAAATCTCTCAGAAAACAGATAATGGATTTTGAGTTTCTTAAAGCAGACAGGGGTGCCCTGACTTCTAGGTAAGGTTTTTATCTTCTTTGTTTTAATTTTTCTCCTACTGCATTTTTTCATATGCCTCTTATGATAAAATCTCTATATGTTTCTCTGACAGAGCTGTCTATATTCAAATTCCATAGGCTTCTGAGGGACGGTGATGAAGTGTAAAGGGATTACTGATTGAAAATAAATTAAAATAATTTCAGCTACAAGTTAAATAGGATTTAAATCCATGAGAACAAAGAGGAATGCAAATTCAGAACATCTTTAAATGTGTAATTTTGAGGCTTTTCCTTTTTCTTGATATGTGATAGTATAATATATTGGTTCTTAGATGCCACAGCACTGTGTAAATATTGAAACCAAGTTGGTTCAGCTTTGATTCTAACTCCTGTTAATTTTTCTTTGTATAAGGTCTGTGTTTGGGGATAGTGACTTTCACTGCCCCTTCTGTCAGTCCTTGGTGCTGGAACATCTTGAAAATGCTGGGATTGCATGTTTTCCATTGTTCACACTACTGTGTGAGAACAGTAGGCATGAGATAGATGTATGATGCAAGAATAATATTCCTGATGCAGTACACAGCATAGTGAAAAGCAATAGAAGACTAAAAGAAAATTAAAGTGATGAATCTTACATGGCAAGCAGTTTGAGCTGGTGAAATTGAGAATGCAAAGACATCTGCTCAGTTTAAAGTGTGACATATCAGTCTATGAATTGCAATTGATTACTTTGTTTAAGGCAGCAGTATGGCGGGCCAGGGAAAAGATATCTCAGAATGATGTCAGATTTACAATACAAGTTTAAAATGTAGTAAATAGACTGAAGTGGGAAATATTGACAGCATCAATTGAAAGTGTATGAGCATGTGCTTTTAAATGCGTGTGTGGGGACATATTGGATATGAGATGGCAATGTGCGCTCGCAGCCCAGAAAGGCAATTTTGCCCTGGTCTGCATAAAATCAAGCATGGCCAGTAGGTCAAGGGAGGTGATTCTCCCCCTATACTCCACTCTCACGAGACCACACCTTGAGTACTGTGGTCAGCTCTGGAGCACGCACCACAATAAAGCCACAGACCTATTATAGTGAGTCCAGAAGGTAGCCATGAAAATAATTAAAGGGCTGAGACACCTCTTCTATAAAGAAAGACTGAGAGTGTTTGTGTTACTCATCCTCGAGAAGACAAAGCTCTGGGGACACCTCAGTGTGGCTTTTCGATACTTAAATGGGGCTTATGAGAAAGAGATGGACTTTTTACCAATGCCTGCAGTAACAGGCAAGGAACAATGGGTAGGTTTAGATCGAATATAAGGAAAAAAAATATTATGAGGCTGGTGAGGCATGGGAAGAGGTTACTCAGTTGTGGATGTCCTATCATTGGAAATGTTCAAGGTCAGGTTGGACGGGGCTTTGAGCAACTAGATCTAACAAAGGATGTCCCTGCCCATAGCAGGAGGGGTTGGATTAGATGATCTTTGAAGATTCCTTCCAACCTAAGCCATTCTATGCTTCTCTGATTCTAATGATTTGGGTATTTAACTTTATAAGATTTCAAAAAAAAATATCTGTTGTTTTGACCAACCTGCAGTGACAGCTCAAGAAACAAGATAAACTATTTTGAGTTGACTTACTGGCAATGGAAACTAGTGCTTCCATTTCAGGGCTGCAAACCTCAGTCTCTATCCTATACTGAAGCACTGTGTGAAAGACACCCTAATGGATAGTGTTTTAATACATGTCATAGAATCACTAAATATCTCAAGTTGGAAGGGACCCATAAGTCCAACTTTTGAGCATAAAAATGACAGGGAAACACATGTGGGAGAATGGAAAAATTAACAGCTTTTCTTGGCATTCTATGACTGAGATGCAAGCATTAGAATTGTCTTGCTGATAGTAGGGCTACTGGGTTATGATCTAACTCTTGATTGTGAGATAATGCAACAGAAAAGTCATTCCCCTGGTCTGTATTTTTTTTTTTTTTTCTGGTTACTCTATGTGTTCATGATATTAGCAACCATGTACCAAAGTCTTACCTCAGTAACCTGAGTGCTACTTTATCATAATAGGGTGGCATGCATCTGTTTCAATTTCTAAGATGTTTTGGTCTTAGATTTAAGATGGTTGATGCGAGGGTACGAGCGGACTTCACGACATGACCAATATGATCATCATGAGCCAATTTATTATTAGTCACACAGAAGTATTTATACCTCTTCAACACAATTATGCACTATATCTATGTTACAACTTACAGGATTACGTAATACATCTATGTTTCTATTTGAACAAGGAAGAGCATTACTCAGTTATTATTATCAATCACGAGAAAGCAGAATCTTATCTTTTTGGCAAAAGCAAGCGGTAGCGGTCTTATCCATTTGGCAGAAGCAAAGGGTTCAGGATGCGACTTGCAGTTATATAGTTGCGGTTAAACAGAACTGGGTGCTTTCCTCCCTGCACCTGCATGAGGGAGTTTCTCTCCTCCTGCTGTTTTCTACATGCCTGGCTTACAGTACACAATGACTATTTTTGAAACACTGGGTTGTTCACATTCAGATGACCAAAGTCCTGTAAAAACTCATCAACAGATGGTATCACAAGGAAATGGATAAAAGAATGCAGAAAGCTGTCCTTACAGTAAAACAGAATATGGGAATTCAAATCTCTCAGGATTTATACAAAACTGAAGAGTACACAGCAAAATTGCCCATATGTTGTCCCCATGGGTGATGTTACCATGCACACAAAAATCTGTGATTACTTAGATTGCACTTTGCTTGGGAAACAATGGCAGGTACAGGCAATGTGGCTGTGGTTAGGAAGACTTGACTGCAGGCATGGTCATGCTGCTTCATGTTACAACAGTGTCTAACATGCACTCATCAGAAGAGATCAGCAAATTACACTCATTAGAAAAGTCATTCTTGACTGGAATGATTTCATTGATTATTGTACCAAGATATTGTAGAACATGATGTAACTATTTAAACTGGAGTTCTCATAGTAAAAAATTGGAAGATTATTGCAGGCATTGCTAGAAATCTCTGTTATGCAAACTATTGAACATAAATAATTCACTTCAAACTTTGTCAGATCTTATTCGTATTTTAGAGGTTTCACAGCATACTAGCTCTTTACTAGTTAAGAAACATGAACATCATCTAGAAAAATCAAATGTTATTACATTATTGTTATTTTTATCTTTTCTGTATCAAAAGATAACCTAGGGAGCAAAAGTGAAAAAGTTTTTTAAGTCTTTTCTCAGGACTTTTTTGGAAAACTTTGGTTCACAGTTAATGACTATTTCTAAAAGGTTTTACTAGAAAGTGAAGCTGCCTCCTCTCACAGTTCCTCAACAAATGGTGGTTTTCTCTTATCTCTGACAGCATGTAGGTATTCACATCCTTTATTTGCTCTGTTTTCTCATCCTACCACAGGTTTATAGAGGTAGATCATATAATCTGTCACAAACCAAAACCCATCACATCCTGTCATGTGAATATTGTGGAGCTGAAACATTTAGTGTGTATTATATTGCATCAAAGGTTAACCTGACTCAGTATTAATCTCTTTGTCTTGTGGTAACACTGTAGCAGAAAATACAACATGTACATGCACACTGCTCTTTAAAATTCAATTTTACTTAACTCAAACATATTATTAAAAAAAAGAACAGTAGCAGTAGTTGCAGTAGCAACTTGTGTCTTACGGTAAATAAAAAGCAATGTCCTCTTTCTATGAAAGGTGAGGAAAGACTTGCGGTATATGAGTAGTGGCATTGATCACACACACGATCCTCAAAAGTGAAAAGAATGCTAGAGAAAACCTTTTCTAGTCTCATTTGTGCTTTTCTGGAACTTTTTTTTTACATAGTTTGGGAACACGATCTTTGTTCTCTTTGTAATTTTACTTCTACACGTTTCTCAAGTTTACATTCTCCTAGTGACTGTTATTTGATAGTTTTGACTTAGTTTTGTGTCCTTGAGGCACTCAGTGGGAAGGTTTCTACTACCATTCCACATTTCTACTCACATGATGCCTTAGTGCACTAATTTAGAGTGTGTAAGTATGCAGATGCACCCTTAAATTTTGCAAGCACATTTATCTATTATTTATAATACATTATGTACTACTATCTAATGCCTCCAATTGCTGCTCTTGTTTAATCACATGAACTGCTCTAGGCATCAAGTTGTTCAAAAGAAAATTAGTTTTTGCCACTACAAAGTATAATAGCATCTGTCTCTTTTAGTAAGAACAGGTTTATTCTAATATTGACTCACACAAATGCAACAAATCTACATGGCTGCCATGGGAGATTGTCATGACTGGAGAAAGAGGAAACAGCAGGAATACACCCTAGCCAATCCTCATCAATAAATACAGGATAACTTATTATTCTCTAGGCGCTTGTGGGAAAGCGTCTAACGCTTGAGTTCTATTTCATGTTTAAATCTGCAGGTGTGGGATATAGGGAAGACCAAGAGAATTGCAAACAACAAGGAACTACAAAAAAGAACAAACAAAACCACAAAGAAACTTCCACTAGAATACACTTGTGAGAGTAAAGGTACCATCTGTAGTGAACTGGGATGATGCCTGAAGCAAGGAAACAGTTAACATCTTCACTTTTGTTCATGTAGGTACTTGTATAGGGTCTGAAAACTTTAATTCTGAGGAAAACTGAATACTTCTCAGCTATAATAATATCTGTCTTTTGATCTGCCATTCACCTGTTATTAATCTTCAAACTACATAATCTTTTTTTTTGAGGGGAGAGAGAACACCGTAGACCTCCTTAGAGGAAAAATGCTGTCAATGTATGGAAGCTGAAGCAAGACAGAACTCTGACATAAGTGTGGATTTTGTGTATTTAACAATGAAAATTGCTTACTATTGAAACAAAATATCTATGACAGCATTATTCACATTATTGAACTTAGCAAAAAGCAAAACAAATTACTTCCAAGAGTTTGGAAATTATAGATTAATTAATAGTGTCTCCTGATTTTGTGATTCTCCACATTATGTAGTGATATTATTACTGATCGCCTGGTATTCTGCTTTTTGATGTTCAAGATGTTCTCTGATAAATCAATATTCAAGGTTGTCTATAATCTCCAGGTAAGGAGATCAGTTGAGTGTAGCATATTTATTTGATGAAAGAGTTGAGCCAAACTCATGTTCATTTTTCCTGATGGTGCAGGCTTCTTGGAAACACATTTGCAGTGATGCATGAGGCTAGACTTATGTTAGGTACCATACCACGTGGCTGAGTTCCATCACATCAAGTTACAAAATATAATGGCAAAGCCTCACCTCAAGCAAATAGGGGGGTATCAAGCATATCAGGCAAGGGAGGCAAATCTAGAATACTTATTTGATTGAACAGCTGAATCAAACACATATTCAGGGCTTAAAACCAAATTCTTCTTGAGGTTTTATTGTAACAGTCCTATACTTCTGAACATGTGTGAATGAACCTAACAACCAAATGACAATCAGCACCCACTTGGAAAGTGGTCTGCCTTTTTCTCTGTTCTTTCCCTACTATTTCCTCCCTCCCACCCAAATCCCATGATGTGTGTGGAAAAGACCTTTCCCACCTTTTCTTTCATTCTGTTTCAGTGGTTTCCAGGCTACTCATTAGTGTAGTGTTTGTACTTTTTTTCACTGTGAACCTATACCTGTGCCAGCCTGGCCACAAGCAAAGCCATATAGACTCAAGAGATCACTCTTGTCCTGTCTGCCATCATTTTACTTCTTGACTAAATTTGCAGTCCATTCCTACTCAGTTCCTCTGCTAGTTATTACTTGAGTTTGCTGCTCCATAATGAAAAGCACTTACAAGACATGACAGCCTTCACTTATTGTATTTCCTGATGCTGTTGGCAAAACAACTAATTGTTTTAGGTTGTAACATCAGGGGAGACTTTCAAAATTCTGGATTTTTCTAATGAGCAGTAAAAATAAAGTCTATTTAAATTTTAAAGATAAGGCAGTGATTTTTCTTCTTTTTTTTTTTTCCCTAAATTTTTTTTCCTAAGAATCACACACACACACTACTGATCCAATTGTTCTCCAACTAATCTGACTTTTGAAATTCCTCTCTAAAGTTTGGCAACAAGCCAATTTGACAGCCAGTTTAGTGAAAGGATAATTATTTTATAAAGCTATAGTATGAGTTAAATGTTCAATCTTTTCTGAAAAGACAGCATGACAGATAGATATAATTGGAGAGCCTCTAATACATAAACATTTAAGTTGTGAGAAATGTGTAACAGCTTTGAAGCAGTCCACCCAGGATGTTCAGATAGTTTG
This sequence comes from Caloenas nicobarica, assembly GCF_036013445.1. Taxonomy (NCBI): domain Eukaryota; kingdom Metazoa; phylum Chordata; class Aves; order Columbiformes; family Columbidae; genus Caloenas; species Caloenas nicobarica. The sequence goes on from NC_088284.1 coordinate 33,739,984, forward strand.
AAATTTACTCTTTAACGTATGAACATACTATAGTTAAGTTCTCCATACAATTATCTACACTTTATCAAAATATTCCACAAAGGTCACCTGTGTGAATATTTATAAACTTTAATTCTTGCTTTTATTTAACATTAGCATGTGGCTTCTGGTGTTATGTTACTGTATTGTAGCTTGCTGTTCTAACATCCTAGGACTTACTGAAAAACTGTGATATACTTGATTTAGGTCTGACAGATTAAATTACATTAAGGCAGATTTAAATGCTAATGTGTACGTGTATTTGCATCCTGGATCAGGATGAAAGGATTAAAACGAAATAAAATATTGCTAAAAATTTTTTGAAATACTGACATATTTCATTTCAAAGTTTTCACCTCAATAGACATCTCTATTTGATGATGAACATTCTTGATAGACCAGGCTTCTCGGAAACATATTTACAGTGATACTGCCAGGTAGCTGCCTGGCAGTATAACGTACTATACCACTTGGTTGAGTTGTATCATGTAAAATGTTATTAAATCTAACAGCAAAGCTTTACCTCAAGAAAACTGGGGATTATTAAGAACTTCAGGTAGACAGTTTGTATTTCAGTGTTCACCCAAAATAACTTCTCTTGAAACAGGCTAACAACCACCTTTAATCTACAGAACCCAAGACTAAATATTTTCTTTCCCATTAAATTCTCTTACTGATGCAATTTTCTTGTGTAAAGTACTGATTCTTGGCAAGCAAACTCATTTACCAGCAGACCTTTAGACGGAAAACTATTGACTTTTTCAGTTACCTCCCTTTTCGTGATATAGCAGCAGCCTAACAAAAATTACCTTCACTTTATGCTTGCATCATGGCTTTTCAGCATCCTCCCCTTGTGAATGCAGTCAGCAATAAGTCGGGAATGAACAGTGAAGTAGTAGAAGTCTAGACTACTGGCAGTGCTTCAGCTTTTACTGAAGCATGCTTAATTTCATTTCAAGTTATGGCAAAATATATGGCCTGTGAAAGACATCCCATTCATGATGTGTGGGGAAAAGGATTTTTGCCAAACTCCATTAGCTGAATAGTTCTCTGGGTAAACTTATCCAAGCTAGCCCTTTACTGCTGGAAATTATTCCTGTTCTCCAAAGTATGTGTGGCTTAAGGATCTCCAAGACATTGCAAATGAGTAGGTAGTAATGAGAAGCAGCTCTTTCATTAGAGGAATTATACAAAACAGCTGGTGTGAAAGTCCTTCAGTATTTTGTAGAGTTGGCAATTTCTCTTTCCCTCTCTTTCCCATCATTGTTATGAATGCCAATTGCTGATAAATGAAAGATCTGAGATTAGATTAGCAGCATACAGCCTCTGTATCACACACAAGCAAGCAAGCAGTCCAGGCAATTGCTTTCTGAAGCAGGCATTTCTGCCCACAAAAAATAAATGAATGTAGCAGCAGAGAGATGACAATTCGATAATACTGCAAATTTTTCTCTGGTTGGTCAACAAGATGTTATTTATCATAGCTTAACATAGGTCAGTGAACTTAACTTTTATTGGAAATGAGATATTTAGATTTTAAAATATGAAGTACTAGTGCCAAAAATTCTATTGCTCAAAGCATATCTTGTCTTCTTGTATGAGATTACTCAGCTGATCAGCTAAGCATGTCCAGTCAAGCAATATTTTTTAGGATGTTAGCAATTTCAGTGAGTGTAAATCAAATTTCATGTTAACTCAACTGGCTTTATGAGTAGGTCTAGTCTTATAGTCCAGGTCAGGTTTACATGCACAGGCTCAATTTTCTTCCCAAAGAGGAAGTCTATAAGTCCTTTATTCCTTTTTTTTTTTTTTAATTTCAAAATAGTCAAAGGCTGTTCAAATAAATTAATCCTTGATTAAGTTCTTTGTTCCCCTTATCACTTCCCCCATTGCATGAAACAATTGGGGCAATCAAGTATTTAACAATTTACTTTTGTTTGTTTGTTTTATTCAGTAACCATAAAAGTCTGTTATTAGATGACTTTCAAATTATTTGGTTGTTGAATAATTCAGACTTAACTACAATAGAGCAGTAGAACTTCTTTCAGTAGTAACAAAATGAGGAGTTATTAACGGAAGGTGCTAGATAAAGAAGGTAGTTGGACAAAATTTCCTTCGATTCTGCAAATCTGGAGCTGGATCCCAGGGGAATGTTGACAATCAATCTGATTTTCCTATTTTAGTAAGAGAAACTATTTGAGTCACTATTTGAGTAAGAGAAACTCAGGTAATAGGGGAGAATACAAAGTAAACAATGTTTTTTAGAAAGATTTTGGTGAAGTGCTGACAAACTACACTGGAACGTGACACCGAGTTGGGCAGTGCAATGGTCTATCGAGTGTCCAAACTGTGGTATTACCCTTATAAAATGACACAAGTGGTGAAATTCAGCCTATGTCTGTTAAATATGGGCTTAATGCCCAGCACTGAGCAGAGTCCTTGGCCTATATGATAAGAATTCCTGGAAAAACACCTATAGCTTCCTCACAGGATGTGGCAATGAGTGGAGGGTTCCTAGCAATAAAGATTTATTTGAGTCTTTTATATAAAAACTTCTGCAAGGGAAGATTGTTAAGAAAATTAAAACTTAGGCAAATTATTTTCTGCGTGGTACCCAAAATCTTTAAATGTCTGTATGTAACAACTGTATAAAATCTTAATTTTTCAGTGGAGTGCTGTGGCTGCTATTGTACAAGCTACTAGCAATCTTACTCAGATCAGCTTTTTTGATTGCAAGTGTAACACAAGTAGGAACTATTTACTCCATGGCTGTAACTCCTTGTTTTTTCCAGTCAGGACAAATGGTTTCCAGACTTGACATGTAATAGCTCGAATGGATGGCAGTGGTTTGAGTATGTTCCTCTGAACTGCCACATGCAGGGATGTACACCTGACTATAACTGCGTCTTGTAAATTGTCCTTTCAAAGACATGGGAGGTATGTGGGGTTAAATAGCCTGCTCTAGTACAAATACTATAATTTTCTTCAAAGAACGTAACAGTTTCCTGGTTCTTTTTACTGATTAGTTGGGGTGGCGTGTATTGTAAATGTATTGCAATGTATTGTAAGTATTCTGGTAACAATATACTGTCCTGTTCTTGGGAATTTTTCTTTAATCTTTACAGGATTTGTGGACCTACTGTACTTGCTGTGACTTGAGGGAAGATGTTCAAAGGGGGAAAAGACTCTGCTGTTTCTGACAATCAAATATAGGTTTATCATCCTCATTGCTATAAAATGTAGAGAATCCGCAAGTAGAAGTACTCTTCTGCCTTGCCAAACAGTGATAATGCCATTCATCTTTTACTCTCAGCCACTAAATGCAGATACTGGTACTGTTTGCCCTAGCCGCTTGGTGGTAGCTCTCAATGATAGTTTAGGTCATTTGTGCCTTTCATAGTTTCTAGCATTTTAAAACAGATGTAATTGTAGGTTTCTGGTATAAAGATGAGCCTGAGATCAAAGTGGTTGCTTAGGATGCCCTGTTTCTCTTTCCCTTTTGGCATTGGCTCCAAATTACTGCATTTTTTTTAGTTTGTACTTGTTTTTGTCATATTATAGTGAGAATGGCAAGGAGAGGAAGGACTTCGAAAAAACATTCACATTCATTTTTCTAGTCTTTTCCTCACCTTGCCGGCAGTCTGGCCATATCAAGTAACTGAGCCAGGGGATTTGGACTGTGCTGAAGTTTCATGGCTGTTTCCATGTGTTTTTACTCTGGTACTTTGGCTGTACCCTGCTTAAGAAGCAGCTCACTTCTGAAGTAGTTTTTCACTTTGCTTTCCCTGCAGCTTTGTAACATCATGCTGTCTGTATGGGATTCTGGGGAGTACCAAGACATGCAATGTGTGCAGCAACTGAATACACCCAGTAATGTAATGGCAAGGGGAAACTGCTTAATTCAGCTGTTCATGAGATATGAAAAGAGCGTAAAAAGTATGTATGTATGTTTTTATTTTTGGCATACCACCGGCTCCATTGTGGCTGTCTTGTACTGTCCCACAGACAGCTGACCTTATTACTGAATTTTGATTCAGGTTTTCTGGAACTTTCTACAAACATTTTTTGCCAAGTGAGGCCCAACCTATTTCAGTGGTGGTTCAGTTGTAACTCTTAACTAACTCACTGAATTAATCTTAAACAGAAAGTTTTTCTGTCTCTGCTTCTGAATTAACTTATAATACTACAAAAAAATGCATGCCCAACAACAAACCAAACCAGCCAACCATAAAAACAAAACACTAAACAAATCTAGTCATCCTTTGGCTAGAGTATTCGGACAATTCATTTAAAGGTATTCAATTTCTTATTTTTCTGCACAGATTCTGTTCATCTCCGTGTAAAAAGACATAATATTGGTATAAAAGCTCAACCTTAAACAGAGGAACATTTCAATCTGACAAAAATTAACCATGTTTAGGCATAGAGTAATAAATAGAAAAACATGCTGTGTGCCTTATGTAGAGTCAGCTGTCAGCTGTATTATTCAGCAAACTTTTGCAGAGTGTCTGTAAGAATAGATGAAATTTGTAGTTTTCAGTGTTCTTGAACTGTTAGAAATGGAAGTTTCAATAGAAAGGCTACATTTTGAGGAATGGTTGTGGGAACTGTACATCAGGATCTGCGGAAATGAATGGGTTTGACTCAAACTTTCCCACATGACTTTTCTAGAGCCTGATGTACTAAATGCTTGAGAAACTTTAGGGTTCACAGATGCTAAATGAGCAAGGAAAGAAAAAAACAGACTACACGTGAAGCAGTTCTAGACCTGCTAGCACAGTGTTCAGTAGACAACGTTGTTTTGTTATGTCATCTGGGGAAAAGCAGTTTGCAGGCATAGGGACCATTTGTTTGTTTTTCTGCCTTTGCTTAACTTCATTTGGTTCCTCTGTGCCCAACTCTCTAGCCTGTCTATCTTGCTGAATGGCAGCACAGCCTTCTGCTGCATCAACCACTTCTCCCAGTTTTGTATCATCAGCAAACTTGCTGAGAGTGGACTCTGTTCCTTCATCCAGGTCGTTAATGAATAGGTTGAACATGACTGGACTCAGCACTGACCCCTAGGGAACATTGCTAGCTACAGGCCTCCAACTGGACTCTGTGAGGCTGATCACAACCCTCTGAGCTCTGCCATTCAGCCATTCCTCAATCCATCTGACTATCCACTCATCCAACCCACACTTCCTGAGCTTCTGTATGAGGATGTTGTGGGAGATGGTGTCGACAGCCTTGCTGAAGTCAAAGTGTAGAACATCCGCTGCCCTTCCGTCATCTACCCAGCCAGTCATGCCATCATAGAAGGCTATCAGATTGGTCAAGCATGATTTCCTTTTGGTGAAACCATGCTGACTACTCCTGATAAGACCCTTTTCCTCCACATGTTTAGAGATGACATTCAGAATGAGTTGTTCCATCACTTTACCAGGGATGGAGGTGAGGCTGACTGGCCTGTAGTATCCTGGGTCGTCATTGTTGCCCTTTTTGAAGACCAGAGTAACACTGGCTTTCTTCCAGCCCTCATGCACCTCTCTTATTCTCCATGACCTTTCAAAGATGGTGGAGAGTGGCTTAGCACTAACATCTGCCAGCTCTTTCAGCACTTGTGGGTGGATCCCACTGGGGCCCATGGATTTGTGGGTGTCCAGTTTGTATAAATGATCTTTAACCTGAACCTCCTTGACTAAGTGAAAGTCTCCCTTTCTCCAGACTTTCTTACTTCCAGGGTGTGGGATGCCTGGGGTCTGAGGGCTGGCCTTAGCAGCAAAGACTGAAGCAAAGAAGGCATTCAGTAGCTTGGTCTTCTCTGTATCCTCTGTCAACAGGGCACCCACCTCATTCAGCAGTAAGCCCACATTTTCCCTAGTCTTCCTTTTCCTACGGATGTACTTGAAGAAGCCCTTCTTGTTGTCTTTGACATCCCTTGCCAGATTAATTCCAAGTGGACCTTAGCCTTCCTTACCGCATACCTGCATCCTCCAACAACATTCTTATATTCCTCCCAAGTGTGGCCTGTCCCTTTTGCCACATTCTGTAAACTTACTTCTTCTATTTGAGTTTTGACAGAAGCTCCTTGCTCAGCCATACAAGTCTCCTGCTCCTTTTGCTTCTTTTCTTGCCCATAGGAATGCACTGATCTTGAGTTTGGAGGAAATGATGCTTGAATATTGACCAGATCTCTTGGACCCCTCTACCTTCTAGAGCCTTAACCCATGGGATTCCTCCAAATAGGAACTTGAAGAGGCCGAAGTTAGCTTTCTTGAAGTCCTGGGTTGTAATCCTACTTATTGCCCTGCTTCCTGCACACAGGATCCTGAACTCCACCATCTCATGGTCACTGCAACCAAGGCTTCCCCCTAGACTTCACATCCCCAACTAGTCCTTCTTTGTTTGCTGGGACAAGGTCCAGCAGCACATCTCTCCTCGTTGGATCCTGCACCACCTGTGTCAAAAAGTTACTATCAATGCTCTGCAGAAACCTCCTGGACTGTGTGTGCTTAGCTGTGTTGCACACCCAGCAGATATCAGAGTGATTGAAGGCCCTCATGGGAACCAGGGCCTGTGAGTGAGGCTGCTTCCAACTGTCTGTAGAAAGCCTCATTAACTTCCTTTTCCTGATCAGGTAGCCTGTAGTAAACATCCACAACAGTGTCACCCATATTAGCCTGTCCCTCAATTCTTACCCATGAGCTCTTGACTCATTCTTCAACCACAATAGGCAGAGCTCGATACATTCCAGCTGCTCCCTCACATAAAGAGCAACTTCACCACCTTGCTTTCCTGGCCTATCTTTCCTAAAAAGTACAGAGCCATCCATGACAGCATTCCAGTCATGCCAGCTATCCAACCATGTCTTTGTAACTGCAATAAGATCATGACCCTGTGACTGCACATAGATCTCTAATTCTTCCTATTGGTTGTACAGGCACTTCAAAGAGATGATCGAGCATGTGGGCTTCCCATGAGGGGTGCAAGATGGTTCACCATAGCCATACACACCCTTGAGGTAGTCGGCCTTCTGGTTCTCATCTTGGGGGGCAGCTAAGGAATATTTTTCACTGCTCTGGTTGGCCTGGCTCACTCACCAGTTGGATGCAATGGTGTGAGTATTGCCACTTTGGACCTCACGCTCCAGTCCTTCAGTTTAAAGCCCATCTCACCAGTTTGGCCAGCCTGCTGCCAAAGTTTCCATTACCTCATTTAGACATGCGGATCCCATCCCTCCCTAATAGGTTATAGTCATCAAAGAATGTCCCATTGTCATAAAAGCCAAAACCTCCATGACAGCACCAGCCATGAAGCCAGGAGTTGACATGTATTATATATCTATTTTTGGCTGCCCCCTTTCCTCCAGCTGGTAAAATGGAAGAAAGGATAACTTTGGCACAAATATTTTTCTCTTGCGACCCCAGGGCTTTATAGTCTTCCTTGATTCTGCCCGGGTTCTGGCTTGTGGTGTCATTCATGCCCACATGAAAGAGTAGCAGTGGATAGCAGTCTGTGTTCTTGACAATTTGTGGCACCCTCTCAGCAACATCTTGGATCTTAGCTCCTGGAAGGCAGCAGACCTCTTGTGGCTCCCTGTCAGGGTGGCAGCTGGGCACCTCAGTGCCCTTAGCAGAGAATCCCCCACTATGAGCACCCACCATTTCTTTTTATGGCATCCACTGTGTGCTTCTGGTACAGTTTCTCCTTGCAGACCTTGCTCGTGGCTGTCTATAGCTATTAAAGCTTCATATTTGGTTTTGGTTGTGATGCTGGAGGGTGGACAGTGGAGTCCTGCTTTCTGGATCACCAGGGTCCAAGGTATCCACTATGGAAGCATGGTTCCGAAACCACCTATCTAGCTCTCCCTCAGGTCCTTTAATAGTGTGCAGCCTTTAAACTGTTTTCTGCAACATGGCCACCCAATGTAACAGATCATCAGCCTGTGCACAGCGTATGTGGGCACTTACCTTTTCTCCAGGAGAAGGGTCTGGGCAACCTACCACTTGCACTGAAGTCTCTTTCCTTACCTGTTATATCTGGGTGGAAGCATCACATATCTCAGGGGCTTTCTCTGCAAAACACTGGTTTTAACTCTGAGGTGAATGCTCACCATTATGGCAGAGACCTAGAACACTCTCTTGGATTCTGGGCCTACAAGCAGGTTGCATCTCCCTTCCTGCATGTTCTCCCATGTAAACTGCTACATGAACTGTCATGTCACGCCTGTTTACCTGCCCTGGTTGTAGCTCTCTTGGTTGCTCACGGTCCCCAGGGGCATTTAAAACTCCCGTGGTGGCTCCTGGCAATGCCCAAGCCAGTCAGATTCACTTACGAGAGAGCTGACAGCTTCTTGCAGGTCTCTCTGATCTTTCTTAGTTTTCCCTGGCTCCAGGAACCCGGTCTGCCTCAGTCTAGCTCTCAGCTACAGAACTTTTCATTGCTGCTACTGCATACCTCGCTGACTGAGAATCAAATGGCTGAACTTTTGTCTGCCTGTGAAATAGCATAAAGATGTGCCCCGCATCTGTTTCTTTAATTTGAACAGTTAGCTTTCATCTTATATACTCACAGGAGTGTTCAAATAAACACACTACTCTAGGTTAATGCAATGTTTCATAGAATCATAGAATAGTTTGGGTTGGAAGGGACCTTCAAAGGTCATCTAGTCCAACCCCCTGCGATGAGCAGGGACATTTTCAACTAGATCAGGTTGCTCAGAGCCCGGTCCAGCCTGGCCATGAATGCTTCCAGGGATAATATATAGTCTTCTCCCACATTAGCCTCTTGATGCACTGTACTTTGGTTACCATGGAATCTAGGTTCTTCATCAGTGCTATTTCAGAGTCCCATGCACCACGATGTTTTGAATGCCATCTTAACTATCAAATAAAAAAAGAAAAAGAAAAAAGAAAAAGACTTTTTACTTTTTATACCAAGCAAAATTTGTCTTTTGAGTTGCTAATAAAGTCTGTTCCACAGCCTACATGAGTTATAGTGTGCTAGACAAAATCCATAATGTGAATTAGATATCTCAGCTACAATTAGCTTGACACAGCCCCTATTGCTGACTTTTGCTATATGCTGGATCCTGACATACAGTTTGGCCAATATACTTACAACGGTTCTAACTACAGAAGCATAACTGCATTGATATAATCTCCCATTATGCCATCAAGACACTCATCTAGTATAAAAGCAGCCTTTTAGACTAAGCAGAATTTCCTGTCAGTTATCATAAATTAAGCTGAAAAGGATCCGTTTTTCCTGGAGTAAATGTCCACAGAAGTCTTTCTTGACTTAAAGATGGTAGCGCACAGAAGTTAAAAGGTATAGATAAAGCTTTACTTAATATTTTTAATCATTGGTATTGCTTAGCAACATGTACACAATCATCACTAAGACTTGTATTTGTGAATAGTTGTCCCAAAGTAATGCTATTTTCAAAATGCTGGTGGTGTTTACTGTTGTTGATACATAGATAGTAACTCGAATTGTTATGAATAGCAGCTAATTGCAAATGTTGCCCGTTGTTAGCCGTTACATTACTTGGTACTCAGCATCTGTGAATTCAGAAAATTTCTAACATATTATGGAGTGTGGGCAACTCTTCTGTACTATAAAAGAGAATGTACCATGAAAAGAACTTTTCGGATATCTCTCCACTGTCTTCTCTGTCCCACCAAGTTTCCTGTATGTTCATTAACCTTTTAATGAAATATTTGTAGTAGTTTGTGACCGAGCACATGATGGTACTTCACATTTCCCCTTGCTTTTAAAGTGTCCATGTTCTAATGTTATATAACATGATGCTGAAGTCCTACTTGATTTTATTTGGATAAAATGATATAAAGATCTTTTTTATATAAATGTAATGTGCTGTGACCTGCTTGTATCTGAAAGTGATATTTTTTTCCTGACTGACTTTAAAAAGATAATACTATTTCTTCTACTTTTTGTTATACTCTGCCTGTTTCCTTTAATTATATTCTATCTAGTTCAAAAGAGTTCATATTGTTTTTCTTCTTAAAAAGTAAGAAATATTTTGGGCCTCGTAAGAATTGCCTATGTCAGTCAATACCCTACAATGCCAAGCACTAATATTCAAACTCTGAGCTGTACATAGACAATATTAGCAGCCTATTCATTATTTGTAACACCATTAAACTGTAGAAGAATGGTTACTGTTTCCTTGCAGCCTTCTCTGTGATACACATTGTCTAATGAAATCTGCTTTAAAAACGTATTTTAGTATTCCATCATAGAAATTAAAAGATAAAACCTCTTGAAAGAAGACCTTTGGGTAATGTTATTCAAAGTAGCGAATATGAAATTGAGGCTTAAGGAACAAGAGGCTCATCGAAAGTGTAAGTTGAACCAGAAAAGCAAGACTTCAGTTGTTCTCCAGAGTCTATTCTGGTTTATTTTTTTAATGCATTTAGTTGTTAAGCCTATGAAGAAAACTTTGGAAATAAGTGTAATTGTATAATTACTGTCCATTTGAATTTTTATGGAGATTTTATACAAGTACTGTCCATTTGAATTTTTATGGAGGTTCAATTCTTGCTCTGAAATGACACTGTCAGAATTATTTTTTAGTGAAAAACATGGACAACTTGGGCAAAGGTTTGCAACAGTCTAGTATGAAAATTATGTGTCAACATTTAATATGAACTTTATTTAAGGACCTTTATTTAAATAAAACTCTGAGGTTATTTCATATTTTGGAAAATTTGTTTTGTTGGAGTGTCATGGTGCATCATTTTCACATGGGAAAATCAACCTCATACAAATGCACTGCTGCATGGATCACCCAGTCTATAGCTCCCATAGGCTCATATGTCAACATGTTCTTACTAACTGTCTCAAAACCAAATGCTTTCTTGCAATGGAATATTTTGCAACAAGAAATGACACTTTTAGGAAAGTGTTTATGTAAAATCAACTCTTTTTTTTGGCAAAATATTATTCAAGAAACAATATTCTGAAGTGTTCAATATCTTTTTAATTCCAATGGATACCAACTTGTATGTCAGCAGGTTATATTTCTGACTTGTTATGAACAAGCTCACCAAAATGTGTAAGAAGAAAGAGTGCCATTAAAATTTGTCCTATTTCAAAAGAAACACACCATTTTGCTTGCTCTTTAACAACATTTCAGAGGGTTTAAAGGAATGTGGACACTAAATTTAAAACCTTTTAGATCAGATATCGTTTTCAATATACATACTATTTAACCCATTAAAAATGACCTGATTATAGTAAAGCATTGCAGTCCAAATCATCTTTATAATATAAATATACATCAGAATACAACCATAAAAGTTGGTCTGATCAAACCATTTAGCCACATACGCATAAGAAATACTCATACAACTGTACTCATAAAAATTCTTCTTTTACACAAATTGCCTGCCTCACGTGTGTGTGTTATAGCATTGTGTCCTGATTTTGTTTTAAACAAGACCGGTTCTCTTTCAGTGAATTTTACTTTCAGTTAAGTTCTTCTAAGTAACTGCACTTTTCTGAATTTAGCTGCATGTTTTTTCAGACGCTGTTCATTCCAGAGCTGATAATGGTAGCATTGGTATACAGAAGACGTCCAGATTTAGACTTACTGCTATGGTAGCTAAGGTTACTGATAAATTTTGCACATCCTGTAAGCGAGAGGGGCGTAATTGCAAGGAGGGGCGAACTGAACAGGTGACTAAAAATGACCAGCTAAGTATTCCATCCCATACACGTCATACACCATATAAAAGTGAGAGATCACGAGGGTCTCGCTCTCTTTGACCATGCCCAGCATCTGAAGAGGACCCTACCTGTCATGTCTGTGATCTTAGGCCTGAATTCAGACCCTGCATCCCTATATCCAGTTCCAGTTTACTGCAGAATCCAGCCCAGGACTTCCAGGTGCCTGGCCTGCAGTAGCTGGAACAATGCCAGCTCCGCCGCAGGCAACACTGCCCTGGGAAATTCATGACTGGTTTTGTATATTTTGTATTATTTTCTCTATTTACTAGTAGCATTAGTAAAGCATTTTTAACTTTCCAATTTGTAAGTCTCTCTCCCTTTTCCTCCCATTACCTTTCATTAGTGAGGAGGGTGGCGGGTTAACAGAGAGCATCTGCCACAGTTTATTGTCGCCCTGCAGTAAATGGTGACACGTTGTTTTTCTGAGGCAAAGCAGCAATTTAAGTATTTATTATTTAAAAGATGAACTAATTGCCTTGAAGCCTAGTGTTTCTACAGTTATCCTGAGCATACAGAAAAACTTCAACTAAAGTTGTTGGTAAGTTACCTAACTACATATGATAACGAGATGGGTACAGAAATAACACAAATTAGTAAAAGTATAATGACATAGGAAATAAGTTACACAATGTACTTACACGATGACTGAGAAGAAAAACTTGTTTTGAATTATTGTCTAAATATTGATTCTTTCTGACTGTTCACTTGAAGCTTAGTAAAAACTGATTTGGGAAGCAGTCTGTCCTAGCTTTATTAATAAACTATTTGTGAAATAAATGTGTTATAAATATGGTGGACTGACCTTGGCTGGAGGCCAGGTGCACACCAAAGCTACTCTATCCCTCTCCCTCCTCAGCAGGACAGGGGGAGAAATAAGATGAAAAAAACCATTGTGGGTCAAGATAAAGGCAGCTAAAAGAAGAAAAGCAAAGGCCGCACATGGAAACAAAGCAAAGCAAAAAGATTTATTCTCTACTTCCCAGCAGCAGGTAAAGTCCAGCCATTTCTGGGAAGTAGGGCCCCAGTAGGCATAGTGGTTGCTTAAGAAAACAAACGCATTAAGAAGTTCCACCAACCCACCCGCATGCCCCCTTGTCTTAGTTATTATGGTTGAGCAGACATCATATAGTATGGAATGTCCCTTTGGTCTGTTTGGGTCAGCTGTCCTGGCTGTGTGCTCTCCCAAACTCTTGCTCTTTCCAAGCCTACCAGCCTTTGGGGGCTAGTGGGTAAAAAGACAGCCCTGATCCTGGTCTGTTATCAACACTGTTCTAGACACAAATATAAAACACAGCACTATGAGGGCTGCTATGGGGAAAGTTAACTCCATGCCAGCCAGACCCAATACAAAATAAAGAAAATGTGGCTATAGAAGCCTTTTTAAAGATTCTAGACTACATAAGGTCCCAGACTCAAGTCTTCTCTTGATTTTATTTATTAATTTTATTTTATTATTTTTTAATGTGAAACAAAGAATGTATATGTTGTGGATTGTTCAAGTTTAGTTTTGGAATTTTAAAATGCTGTATGTAGAAATTTTAATCAAGTGTAAAGAATTCTTTAAGCACTTATTCTTATGGCATATATTTATAGCTGATTTTTTCTATGAAATTCACGTCTCATTAATGTTTTGTTATATTTTAATATGAGAGTAGTTCTTTTTTTTCCTGGTGTTTCCAGGAATTGATTAAACGATACAGTTTTAGATTTTGGACCCTATTCAGCTATTTACATCTGATTGGCTTGTAAATTTCTCTGAAGGAAAGTGAACAAAAATCTCTACTTAGATTTAAGTACCTCAAAATTTTGAAAGAAATGCCTTGAACATCCTAATTTTCTTAAGAGGAAGTTTTCTCTTCAAGAGATAGAAAATAAATGAAAATATCTAAAATAAATAGTAGTGGAAGGATTGTCTTGCAGAAAAGCACTTGAACTTTGCATTTCCAACAGTTTTGAAGAGATTACATAGGGAATTGGGCAGAACTGTAAATTTACTTTGTAGATATTTGATAGTAGTGACTGACTTTCACTACACCACTAATCAATAGGTAGTTTTGTGGGGCTCTAATCTAGGTCCAGCTACTAAAATTGCACAGGAAAGTATTTGATTTGTGGTTGTTTGAATTGACTCTGACAGCAATTTAAATGTCTGTGGCTAATAAATACGAAAAGGGTCAGTACAGAAGATGAAAGCAATAGAATTAAATCTGCTCAACATTGCTATGCAGAAAATATTTACAGAGACACAGCGTTAGTGAATTTTGGCACAAAGAAAATGTTGCTCATGTTACAACATTATAGACATAACAGACACTGGATTTTGGTGTTACCCTTATGATGTTAGAGTGCATCTGGCCTGAGTTCTTTATCCAGTTTTCTGCTTGCATGCTGGATAACGGAAGAGCAAGTAAAGTGCCACAATGATTCCTGCCTTAGGCTTTGCATATTTATATATCTGTAATTATATATGCACATTAATATTTAAAAATAAAGAGTGTAAAAGTTAAATGACTGTCAAGTGTAAATCCTGTGGTGTCTTCGGGATGTAGGTAATACTCACTATGCTAAAAACAAGTGATCTGAATTATTAGATACACCTAACTGCTGATGTAACAGAAGCTTTCTTCTCTGTGATAAAGTCTATGATTTTGACAGTAAAATAAGCTCTGTGTAGAACTGGCTATTTTCCAGTCTCTACATTCTTCTACATCAATTACTGAGAGACTAAACAGTCTAAAAATATTGACTAATATACCTCTCTTTTCTAGTTATTATAGCTTTAATGACTTCCCTTTTCCAGAATGTAGCTTCCATTTTGGTGGCTGTGATTATTGTGGAGATTGTATTTCAGTCAGTAATTGTCGGCTGAAAAGGCTAATTTTTGTATCCATGTTTTTGTTACTTGCCTCTAAATCATGCAGTACAAAAGAGTTTGAGAAATTATTTGGTAAAAATCAACTGAACCTGCAAAAGAAGGAAAGCTACTAATTGAAAAATTAAGTCAAAATATAGAGAACCTCTACGTTGTTGACAGTGGCTGGAAGCATAGGCATGGAAATGAAGATCTGTTCTGCTCTTCACTGAAAATAGCCATTGCCTTTTATCCTTTTCTCTGTCTTTATGTGAGTGATCTCTGGCATCTAAGCTGAGCTCCCCTGACACTGTGAATGCTGTAGTTATGTGACAACAATGTATAAACTGTTGAAGGCCAGGTTACCTTGGAAGATTTTTTTACAGCACATCTGAGCAGCTGTGGGCCTGCAGCTGGAAAAATTACGGGACAGACCTCAGAAATGATCTGGAGAAGCAGGGACATCATTACTCAAAATTATAGGATGAAAAAGGAAGCAGAATAATTGGCAAAACATTCCCATAGAAAGTTGTGTTAATGGATTTCAGTCTCAGAAAGTTGGTCTGATAGGCAAACTTCATGACAATGCCTCCATTATGTAACTTGGCTAGTCTGAGCTAGCTTTCAATACTTAGCTATTACTTGCAGTGTACCCATAACAAACCACAGCTAACAGTAAATAGCAAAATATTCAGGGTGATTTAGGGAATATTTAGGGAAAATATTTAGACAAGGAAATAAATTACAGAATCACAGAATCACAGAATGTTAGGGATTGGAAGGGACCTCGAAAGATCATCTAGTCCAATCCCCCTGCCAGAGCAGGAACCCCTAGGTGAGGTTACACAGGAAGGCGTCCAGGCGGGTTTTGAATGTCTCCAGAGAAGGAGAATCCACAACCCCCCTGGGCAGCCTGTTCCAGTGTTCCGTCACCCTCACTGAGAAGAAGTTTCTTCTCACATTTAAGTGGAACCTCTTGTGTTCCAGCTTGAACCCATTACCCCTTGTCTTACTGTTGGTTGTCACCAAGAAGAGCCTGGCTCCATCCTCGTGACACCCACCCTTTATATATTTATAAACATTAATGAGGTCACCCCTCAGTCTCCTCTTCTCCAAGCTAAAGAGACCCAGCTCCCTCAGCCTTTCCTCATAAGGGAGATGCTCCACTCCCTTCATCATCTTTGTGGCCCTGCGCTGGACTCTCTCCAGCAGTTCCCTGTCCTTCTTGAACTGAGGGGCCCAGAACTGGACACAATATTCCAGATGAGGTCTCACCAGGGCGGAGTAGAGGGGAAGGAGAACCTCTCTGGACCTACTAACCACCCCCCTTCTAATACACCCCAGGATGCCATTGGCCTTCTTGGCCACAAGGGCACAGTGCTGGCTCATGGTCATCCTGCTGTCCACCAGGACCCCCAGGTCCCTTTCCCCTACACTGCTCTCTAATAGGTCATTCCCCAACCTGTACTGGAACCTGGGGTTGTTGTAAGATTAGTGTAAGTGTAAGTTAGTGTAAATTGTTGTAAGATTAGTGATATACCTGCAGTGCTAAAGATATTCAAGTTAGTTTACATCTATTGAATGATCTGAGAGTGTCACAGTCAGTGTGACAGTGGTGAAACCAAGAGAATTCTTGCTGC
Organism: Caloenas nicobarica; assembly: GCF_036013445.1. Taxonomy (NCBI): domain Eukaryota; kingdom Metazoa; phylum Chordata; class Aves; order Columbiformes; family Columbidae; genus Caloenas; species Caloenas nicobarica. The sequence goes on from NC_088284.1 coordinate 33,756,229, forward strand.
TAAATTGAGAGATATGGGTTCGTTGGATAAGGAATTGTCTGAGTGGTCATGTGGAAAGAGTTATAGTGAATTGCTCAATGTCCAAGTAGAAACTAATAACAAGAAGTATCACTCAAGAGTCTGTACTGGGATCAAGACTATTTAATTTCTTCATCAACAACATAGACAGTGGGATTGAGTGCATTCTTAGCAGATTTCCAGATGATGCCAAGCTGAGAGGTGCAGTTGATTCACTGGAGGAAAGGGATGCCATCCACATGGACCTCAACAGGCTTGAGGAGTGGGCCCATGCACACTTCATGAAGTTCAACAAGGAAAAGTGTAAGGTCCTGCACTTGGGTTGGCGCGATCTCCAACATCAGAATAGACTGGGGGATGAAAGGGTTGAGAGCAGCCCTGCAGAGAAAGACTTGGGGATATCGGTGGATGGAGAATTGGACAGAAGCTGGCAATGTGTGCTTGCAGCCCAGAAAGCCAACTGTATCCTGGGCTATATAAAGTCAAGGTCAAGGGAGGAGGTCCTTCCCCTCTACTCTGCTCTTGTGAGTCTCCACAGGCTGCACAGAGATGTTGTGGATGCCCCATCATTGGAAGTATTCAAGGTCAGGTTGGATGGGGCTTTAAGCAGCCTGATCTAATGAAGGATGCCCCTGCCTATGACAGTGGGGTTGGGCTACATGATCTTTAAAGGCCCCTTCCAACCCAAAACCTTCTGTCATTTTAGGAAAATATTAAGTCTCGGTATAATTTTTCACATGTCATGTTGATATCTCTTCTCTAATTTTGGAATTTAATGTTATTTTTAAAAGTTCCTACCACAGCATTAAGCTATAGGTGTATTTTAAATACTGCCTTGGCAAGAAAAATCCTCATTATGTGTAGGCAACTATTTGCTTTATGAAAAAAAATTGCTTTTGCACTGAGAAAGGAAAATAGTAAGTCTGTGCCTTGGAAAAAAAATACAGATATACTCGAAACTGGAAAAGTTTACACCATATGGAATGAAATACAAAAAAATAAGAATTCAAGTCAACATATATGAAAAGAAAACAAGACTCTGTAATTCTGTGTCATGAGTTGTAAGACTGTTTTTTGTTTGAAGAAAACCATACAGACTACTAAAAAAGAAACAAATAGAAGTTATGAAGTTATTTTTTCATACTTTTTCATAGCTTATTTCTTTCCACCCATGTTTCACTACCAAATGCATCCCTGAGTCATAACAAATCATCTATTAACTCCCTAATCATTATTTTCAATCTAGTCTACTATTGAAAAGAAGCAAGATCAACACTTAGTGGAACACTGTGAGATGATAGGTGCTCTCTAATATCACAGTTTTGAAATGAAGATCACATACTGTTCTTGCAGCTGCAAAAAAAAAAAAAGAAAGAAACCCCTAGAATATAATCTGAAAAATGCATCCAAAAAAATCATGGGGATTACAAGAATCAACTTGGTAACAACAGTGGCAGATAGTAACACAATCGACTGTTTGTTTGTTGGTTTTTTTTCCTGGAATAGAAGGAAAATGTGACATGACCATATTTAAATGTAGTTTTCTAGAATTCACTGAGTGAGATGCATTGTATGAATTAAATAATTCTGAGGAGAATTACAGACCCTATGCCCAGCAGCCAGTTTCTTTGTAGGGTTGCAGAGTAGAACGGTGATCTGTCAGACCACACGTCAGCTTTCCCCATAGAAAATGACCATGCCCTAAGACAAAGCTGTTGCCTGCAGTCATCCCAAAGGAGAAGTGTGACAAGTTTCCCTGAACCTCTCTGGTAAGGCAAATATGTTTCCCAATGTTTGTGTACACTGCTGTTCACTGGAAGACACTTCTGCTTCTGTATATTCTACAGAATACCTTAAGGAGCTAGGGTAATCAAGATTGCCAAGGTCCTCTGCAGAATGATTTACTAAATCACCTGGTGAGGAGGGCCTAGCTGCTTTTTGCTTGCATTGCTACTACATTTTAGTCAGACAAAAGTAAGTACAAATTTAGTACACTTCACTTTATCTAAATGAGGCAATGTATTTATCATCAAGAGTTCCATTTAGCAGTGTTACAGATCTGCTTGCCCATCTTCTGTAAAGCCAGTTGACTTGCACAGGCTGTCCTGATAGAGACTCTGTCTTCCTGCATAACTTATGTCTCAGGTAGTATCCATTAGCAAGTACACTTTGCGAGGCTTGAGTACCCATTTCCTCATTATATCTGTCTGGATGTACTGAAGGAACTGATATTTTTTCCCAAAAAACCTATTTATTTCCTCCTTATCATAAGGTATTTTACCTTTCGTCTTAATTGAAAATAAGTATAATTTCTCTTCTCTGTATATTTAAAAACCACTTTACTAGATGAGGTAATGTTTGTAAGTAAAGGTAATTTCTTGTTAATATGTATGTGATACAACTAGAAAAATCAGGTAAGCTTATGGGCACATAAGCCCTTTTCTAACATCTAAGTGTCATTTTCTGCATTCAACTTGGTAATTGACATATTTTGACCTCAAAAAGCCGTAAAATCCTCCATGTCCATATTACTTATTTAATGTCTCAAAAACACCCATGGCACTATACTTTTATTCTGCATTCATCTGTGGGTTATCATAGAAATAAATGCATCTTATTACTGGCACTTCATTAAGCAAAGCCCTAGTCATAGACCTGACTGGAGCTGTTATTTTGAGGTTTCTAAAGTGTACAATAGGAAGTAGGGAGATCTGTCTGTTCTTAGCCTACTGAGCCCAAAATACGTTGCTCAACTGGTTACAGATACAGTTTCCTCTATCGCTTCATGTCTGTATTCACCGATCTGCTGCTACATAGCCACTGACAGCTTAATAGACGTACGATTTTGTACAGAAAGTGGCAAGATTTAGTTTATTTTTCACCCTGTAAGATGCAATGAATACTTATCTACGAATATATGGAAATTAAACTATTTTTCACTCTTTCTAATAGTGAATTGTGCTTACTAGTGTTATTTGCTCTATGATGTAATTATATTAATGATTTTACTGATTTTGTTCTGTAAGGGGTTAGTTTTTGCTTTGGTTTAGATTTTCTGGGCTGATAGTACACCTAATGGTAGCTTTTGGAGTGCATATGTAGAGTGTAGGAGTGATGAAATTGAATGTGAAAAGTAATGTGGTGTTGACATGGAATTTAAATTAGAACTATTTGCATAAACTCTCTAGATGCTGTCGCCCAGTGGCTGTTGTGTACCAATGTACCACCTGGTGGTGTTGAAAATGCTAGGGAAATACCACAGGGGAGGCAACACTATTTAATATTTCAGAGCTTCATCCAATAGCTCTTCTGTGGGCAAGAAACAGGACAGAATTCTCCTGAGTGCCGTAGGAAGAGAAACTTAGCCTGTTCAATATAGATATAAACTTTGCCAGATCTAAATGTGTGAAATGGCTTGAGCTATCTCTCTGAAGAGTCAGATCTATTTTCTACTGCTTGTGTTTTTATTGGCAGAGTAACTACTGGACAATTATTCTGAAATTGTTCTGATTAATTGGAGAGATGCAGGTCTATTCCATAAATTATATTTGTAAAGAAGGTCTGTGTTATTGTTTTCAATTCAGCAAATAAAAAGAAGACTGTTTTATAACTGGAGAATCAGTTGTGTTTCCAGGAGCCACAAACGACAAGATGTATTACTGTATTTACGGACTAGAGAAAATAGAGAAAATAGTCTTTTTAGATTATATAACATAGTCACAAAACTTCAAACTATGTATTTATACTATGCAAGCAACATATGCTCTTGTGTTGACGATATATTTGGAAAATAATAGAATTTAGAGATGTTCTTAATATAGCATTTACTCCTAAAGTGCCCCAATGACAAATTCATTTGACTAGGTGCAGTTATGCAGACTCACTGAGGTAATGTAAGATTTTAACTGATTATTTTACAGCACATTGACTGCACACTTTATTAATTCATTACTTTACTTAAAAGTTCAGGCATCCAATTTCTTACCTTGTTTTGTAAATAACACCTGTGGATATAAGTCTGTAACACTCATCGATATTGACTAAAAATATATCTTTGTTGTTGTTGTATTTTTTTTCTTTGCCACAGATAAATTAAATAAATGTCACCCTGTAAATGCAGGGAGGAAGTTTGGGATGGATTGAATATCTGCCAGACTTACTGACAGATTGCTGATAAAACTTAATTGTAAGCTTTCCCAGTATGATTGATTACATGAAAAAAACCTCTATTTAAACTAGTGAATAGGGATAGTTTATTTGACAAATATGGTGAATTTTCAAATTTGTAGATATAAATAGATATTTCAGAATGCAGTGAAGATGGATGAATTAAACCTTTTAAGCATGTCCCGATTCTGTGATGAGATTCTCTGAAGGGAACTGGTAACACTGCGTTCTATCAAAACGCCTGCTCTCTGATTTTTGTACAATACATAACATCAGGCTCAAAAGGCAGTCTGGAAATATCCTGAATAAGAAAGCAACTAAAAGCTCTATCATGGTTCAAACTGTCTAGAAATATGGAACACAAAATGAAAAAAGTCTTAAATTTGACACGTCTGTGTATGTGAAAGCAACCAATACCAGTAAGAGAGACAATAAGCAGGTGGCCTGTTTTAAAAATCTTTTTTAAGCCAGACAGAACACATAAACTCTGCATGTCTTACGTGTTCCTTACTGTGAACTGGTTTCTTAAAGAAACAGTAAGCAAAACCATAAATCAATATATACTGAATGCAAATAATAAAATTGATAGTGGATAAAATTTGAGCAAATTTAAGTGTTCTTGCAGCTTGTATGTGGAGAAAGAGAGAACTAAGGCTCTTGGAGCAGGGAGAGGGAGAGAGAGAGAGAGAGAGGACTTTGGGTCATAGGGTCCTTGAAGTGTGCAGCATGCTCACAGTCCCAGAACCTGTCTGGGGTTTCTGTCTTGAGCTTCTGCCACTTTTCTGTGTTCTGTTTAATGCAGTCATTTTCCTCGCTCATAAGGATGTACTTCTAACACAAGCAGCAACGGTCATCAATGAATTGTCCTTGGGTCTCTGTTTTCAACTTTGTTTGAATTTTCAAGGCCTTCACTGTCATCCTGCATTTGAACACCATGTCACAGGAAGATGTACCTCGTACGAAGCTTCAGTATGTACAAGTTCTCATAATAAGTTGATAACAAGCTTAACAAGCTGTGAAAACACTGCACTCAGTTTCTGTAGAGCATGGCTTGGACATGTAATACTTTGATGTTGAAGTGACAATGGTTGAATGAAATTTCACAAAATAAGTCATTTAACATTTATCTTGGATATAGTTCAGGCTGCAGTGGTACCGTAAATGCTGAGACAGCTTATATTTATATAATAATCTAGTTACATATATAATAATCTAATAATAATCTAATAATAAAAATCTATTTATATAATAATCTATTTACAGCAACTGTGAATATCTGTACAACAAAGTAGACAATTATATTGGTAGATGAAATAAGTTGCACCAAAGATCAAGGGATCCTGACTTTTGAAGTGGCTAATACCTTTCTTTACAACTTCTTCTTTTAGTACTAACCAAATAACAACTAGGTGTGTACATGAATTTATATATTATGTATTCTGTTACAGAGATAGTCCAAAAAGATAAATCAATAATATTTATTGTATTGTATTTTATTGTATTGTATTGTATTGAAATGTATTGTATTATTTAATTGGTTTGGTTTGACCAAGTTTTATTTTGTTTTGTTTTTCTTTGCTTTATTTTATTTGTTCTTCCATTTTGTTTCACTTGTTATTGTTGAACCTTCTTGTTAAGTCATAATCAAAGTATCTTTTATTCTGTATCATGGGGATACAGGAACAATGATGTGAGTGTAGAAACCCAGTTAATCAGTGTTGTGAGACTAAATGAGCACAGTTGTCTCTATTTCTAAGAAAATCTGAAGCCTACTCATTCGAAGTTTTAGTTGTATCATAGTACTTAGAAGTACTATGGGCAGCTTGCTTGGTGCTGTATTCTGCATATGAATAAACCTGGATATTTACTAACTGCAATATTTAAGTGTGCAGCATTGTTTGCTGTGTATTCTGGCTACATAACTCTAAACTCTGTCCAGTTCCCCTACTTCTGTGTCTCTGTCTTTCTTCCATCTCTGTGCCTCTGTTGCAGATGAGTGATTAAGAGTCCTGCTTACCATAGAGCAATGTTTAAATCACTTAAAGAAAAGTGTGTCTTAACAGAGTTCGATGGCAAGGTTCACTCTATTACTGCAACAAAGAAATAGGCCAAGGACAATTGGTTAAGTCTTGTTTTAGAGTGATTTCTATGGGGACAGAAGATGCAAAAGGTTAAAGGGTGGCCCTCCCATTGAGTCACCATGTTCAGAATGGACCCTCTTGGTTTCTAAACTCCTTCTGAGAGAGGAGTCTAGGTGTATCTGCATCTAAACTTAGCCCCAGACTTGATCAACAGTTCATGTCTAAGAGACATAGAGGGTAAAGTAAAACAGGCAAGGGATTATATGCATCTATGACCCAAGGATTATATGTGAAGACCTGATTCTTCATATCGCTTGGCCAGGACTTCAAAGTTTCATCATTCTGCATCTCAACCTGCTTACCTCCCCTCTTGGGGGCTTGTCTGCTTTTTTTTCTTTGAAGCAGGAACATACATTCTTTTCTACTTTTTCACCTTTCAGAAGATGATTGACAGCTTTTCTTGGCCAGTATTATTTCACAAAATTCCCTCTTAACCTTGTGTATAAAACTGCCAATAAAAGCACTAAAAGATCAATTGCCAGTTCTTGCTCTTCCTGTTACACATTTTAATTCAAATAAGTACACTGGTATGAACATATTCTGAAAGAAACAAGAATGGCCTGATTTTTTCTCAATTATTTTAAATTGACTACGAGGGAACAGAGTCTTTGGTCATAGTTTCTGTAGCAAAAATATGAGGTCAAATAGATTAGTAGAAAACCAGAACTGCAAAAGGTTAGCCTTTAAAATATATATGAGCATAGCATGTTTTAAAATAAAAGTATAGTAAGTGATTGCAATGTCGAAAGATAGATAATTTAGAACACATCACAAGATCTTGCATTGTAACCGTCACTGCTGGATATCAGTAGAAGGTTAATTAAGCCAAAGAATGAGAAATTTAACAAATGTAGGCTCATCCACAAAAAATGGACTGAGTATTAGAGAAATTTCACAACTGTGCTGGATTAGATTAAATTGAGTTATTTTTCCATGTAGTTAGAATATTTTCTTTTTAGTAGCTATCATGGTCTTTTGTTTTGGATTTAGTATGAGAACAATGAGGTAACAACCAAGCTTCCCATGGCTTTTATTTCAGTAGCTAGGCTATGTTTTTGAGTTGGTATGAAAAGAATGTAGAGAACTCACTGATATTTTGTCTGTTGCCAAGGAGAACAAACACTTTTTCAACTTTCCAGCTGCAGGTGCAAAACAGCAGCTGGGAGGGAGAATAGTGGGACAGCATCTAGATGGACATCCAGGTTGATCAATGAAATATTCCCTACCACTAGCATCATGCTCAGTATATAGCTGAAGCCAGTTCTTTTGGCTAGTTAGTTTGGTTAGTTCCGTTTGTGAGTTCCATTCAGTTCCATTCTATTTCAAGTCTGGTTTTAGTTCAGTCTTTTGCTGTTCTGCTGTTTTGCAGTTAGCCTTTCGCATTTCTGCATTTTGCCTTTTTGCTGTCTTGCTGTCACCAGCTGTTTGGGACCAGAGTGCTCTCCTCTCTGGGACTGGCTGTTTGGCATGACCAGAGTTCAGGAGAGATTGTACTGAGTATCACTTATTTAAATTATTATAATTATTAATAATAATAACAACAGCAATAATAGTTATTGGTATTGGTATTATTATTGATTTTTTTAAAATTTTATTTTATTTTTATTTACATGTTCTTATCCCAACCTACAAGTTTCTCCCTTCTATTTCAATTCTCTTCCTTATCTCACTAGAGAGTGAGTACCTGTCATGGTCTTGGTTGCTGGCTGGGGTTAAACAACAACAACAACAAGAAATATCAGTGACAAAATGAATACAGTAACACAGTAAATCTTTCCAATTAAGAAGGGTATTTTTTATAATTAAAAAGAAAAAAAAAAAAGGTGTAGAGTTGTTATTTTGAGACAGGAGCCTTATGGATAACATCAGCTGTCCCATCGTTTTCATTGTATGTCTCCACTGTAGAGTGGGTTAAGAAATGGTGATGGTGCTCTTTCTAGATTATGGGTTATTTTGACTCAATTTTCACTGTCACAGAAGCTGAAGAAAATAAATTTTCACTGCTTTTCCTTCAGTGGGCTTAATAGGCTTTTCAACCTGTTACATTCTTTGCTCTTGATCATAATATATAGTTCAAACAACACCAAATCATGACAATAATTTTGCTTCATGACTGAATTTTGCAGTGTTTCGGCAAATATTTTTGCATTAAACAAAAGGATTTATAGAATGAAACAGAGGACATACCGGCCTCCTCTTTCCAAATATATGATTTTCTGTCAGTGTTTTTCAGCTTGGCACCTAACAACTTATTTCATATGTCAGACATGAAAAAACCCCAGTCATGGAGAAAGCCAGGGAGAGGAACACTAGTTAAGGACAAAAATTGTACAGAATTCAGGATTTGCTGTAGCTAAAAAGTGTGATTGAAAAAGTCATATTGAACTGCAGGGGAGATGGGCTGGAAGCTACCAAGGCAAACCATTTTCCCTGTCCATACTGCATGGGCAAGAAAGCACATGTTGCATCGAGGAAAGAGCTTAGTGGCAGTATCAAGAGAATTCCCTTTATAAGAACTGATATAATACAAATCTTTCCCCAGAGAAGCATCACCTAAGGAAAACAGGAATGGCATCCACTCTACACAGGAAATAGAACATTAAATAAAATTATGTAATATGAAAAAATTAAAATCGTACAGTTTGTGAAGTTTGGGCTTTACCTGCTGACTTAGGAGAGAGCTGTTCTCCTTTCAAGATGCTTCCAGGTAGTTTCAGAAACAATAATGTACCCACAGCCTTCAGGAATATTCCCTTAGGCAGTGTGGGAGTCCTGAGGATCCCCACTAATGGGTATTGCTGCCAAGTCTGCTTTGCCAGCAAAGTAGCAGATACCCAGAATTTTAACTTCTGTCACTCAAGCTCCAAGTGCTTCTCTGTGCTGGTGGTCAGACATGCCAAGTGAATGAGTCATAAACACAAAGACCCTGTAGCCAATTTTTCTCATAATTTGTTAGGATTTATTGTATACCTAAAATTAGCATTTGAATTCTGTTTTAGCCACATAAGAACACAGACTCATTTTCAGTCCTGCTGAGTTCTCATATGTTCATCTTAAATTCTCTGTGTGTTATGCACCTAAAAGACCAGCCATAACTTATATGTTTAGAGAATAAAATTGAAGCTAATTTACGGAAACGTTTAATTAACATAATCACATGAATTCTCTTATTTTGCCACTAATTTTAAAAATTGTTTTGCCTGACCTGATTGCAGTTTCTATTCCCTCCGTTTTTACTATACACATCATGGAGATGTTATGACATCAAGATAATCTGTCATTTCATTTATATAGTTCAAGAAGAATTTTGAAATTGTTTCACCACTTAGTGTTGAAAACAAATGGAATTATAAATACACCACATGTATGCATGATCTTTGGGTGTTTTTTTATACTTATGTTCTTAACCTACAAGAGAAGACATGTTACTGGCCAGTGTATGGAAGGCAGTCTAGTTTCTTACCACATGTATGATATAAAAGCCTTACTGATAGAAACACAAAGAAAAAACAATGCATTTTATTAACATTAATGATGGATAATGGATTAATAAGGAGAAAAATTGGCTTGTGTGGATGAGGAATGAACAGCCCAAGGAAATACATTATTTCAAAATCAGTGAAAATGGAAAATTAGTTAAAAGGTGTCTTCTTTCTGTCATAGAGATTCAGAATCCCTTGATGACTGTAAAGGTATGAAACAGGCTCGACAAGCTGAAAAGCTCTACCTATGAGAAGGTGGGGGACGAGATGCTGGAAAGCAGCTCCATGGAGAAGGATCTGGGGGTTCTGTTTGATGGCAAGTTGAACATGGGCCAACAGTGTCCCTGGCAGCCAAGAGGGCCAACCATGTCCTGGGTGCACCCAGCACAGCATTGCCAGCCGGGTGAGGGAGGCGATTGTCCCGCTCTGCTCTGCACTGGTGCCGCCTCACCTGGAGCACTGGGTGAAGTTCTGCGTGCCACGGCATAAAAAAGATATAAAGCTACTCGAGAGTGTCCAGAAGAGGGCTATGAAGTTGGTGAAGGGTTTGGAGAGGAAGCCATATGAGGAGCAGCTAAAATCACTTGGTTTGTTCAGGCTGGAGAAGAGGAGACTAAGAGGAGACCTCATGGCGGCTACAGCTTCCTCACAAGGGGAGGAGGAGGGGCAAGTGCTGATCTCTTGTCTCTGGTGACCAATGGCAGAACACAAGGGAATGGCAGGAAGATGTGGCAGGAGAGGTTTATGTTGGATATTAGGAAAAGGTTCTTCACCCAAAGGGTGGTGGAACACTGGTACAGGCTCCCCAGGGAGGCAGTCATGGCCCCAAGCCTGCCAGTGTTCAAGAAGAGACTGGATGACACCCTCAGATACATGGTGTGAATTTTAGGGTTGTCCTACGCAAGGACAGGAGTTGGACTCGATGATCCTTGTGGGTCCCTTCCAACTCAGGACAGGGTAAATCTTCGGAAATCGTTAAGGTAAGTTCTTCAGAAGAGCAAGACCGATGAAGAGAGCTCCTTTAGCCATTACTCTACCCTAGGGTTTGGGAACCTTATTTTTGTTTCTAACAACGTTTCTGAGCATCCCATCCTTCCTTCTGGTTTTCCAGCTTTCAGAATGTTACTGCCCTATTAAAATCTTCAGGGTATAGTTCATTATTCAAATAGAATGTGTTTTTATTAACTCCCAAAGCACCCATAGTGAAAGAATGGAATGGTCCATCTCCCAGCGACACCACAAGCAGAGGATTGCTTCTGGTAGGTACACACTATTTTCCAATGATTTTTCCTTAAGTGCTGAGATAATAAGGAAGGTCAAACCATTCTTAATTTCTTAAGATGAATCAATGGTGACATTATAAAATTGTTTGTTTTTCTGAAGAGTTATGGAAGGAAAATTCTAAATTAACCATACATAAAATAATCTTATTTAAGAGTATTATGATAGACTGATTTTCTAGAAAGTATATTCATGTTTTGTTTCCTTTTTTTTTTTTCTTTCTTGTTCAGGAACTTCTGCAGAGAGACAGTAAGTGGACTAAAGCACAGAATAATTAAAGGCCCAATTCTAGGAGGACAGATGTGCCAACAGGTTTCTGCTGCCTGAAACTCTCTCAGGTCTCAAAAAATCCAGTTAAATATATGTTAAATTCCAGTCTGAGAAATCTTCTGTACAGTTTAACTTAATTTGTGCCTTTGGAACTTCAGTCAATCAATTGAATCACAGGGAGACAGTGGAAAGAAGAGTGAGTCTGTCACTGGAAGGCCCAGAAGTGGAGGTGGGCCAAAACTTAAACTTTCTAAACTTGAAGAAAAGCAGAATAGGAAAATTTTACTCATCTTTGTTTCTAAGCAAACAGCTGGAGAAGAGGTAAAACATTAAAAAAGAAAACAAAACTCTAGACTAGGTATGCTGCATAGAGTCCATAAAATAGGATGTATGCCTATGGTCTTCAGGCACAGCATGAGAATACATGACATTTTTTTCTCCAGAGCAAACTGCCATGCACACCTGCTGTTTGTTTCTTTCTTTCCATGGAGTGTATGGTGGTCAGACTACCTTCTTTTTGAAAAAATGGCTTGCTGATAACATCTTGGTTTCTGTCTCATGTCCTGTGGTATCATCTCTCAAGTAAATTTGGGCTGTTTTACATGTTATGATAGGTAACTACATTGTCATGACATAGTAAAATTGCTTAGGATTTGAAAAAAAAGTTGATAATTCCTAAAAGTGCTCTGATCACTATGAACATGACATTATAAAGCAGTATAAGAGATCTGCTATTAGCTGCCTCTTAAAAGAGCTGCTACAATTTGGTAGCATACCACTTTTTCTTCTTTTCTTCAACATCCATTCTTTGTGGGTGACAAAACTAAAAGAAAATGAAAGTTCAAATAACTTTTCTTGCTTGTTATTTTACAAAAGCTTTTTAAAAGGGTGACAAAACCAAAAGAAAATGAAAGTTCAAATAACTTTTCTTGCATGTTACTTCACAAAAGCTTTTTAAAAACTGACTGTAATGGATTCAGCCTTAAAGTTATGTCAGAAGAAATAAGAAATTTGGCCTCATGAATTACTCATACAAAAATAAAGTGAAATCAGAGCTCATGAATTACTTATAAAGGCAAGCTTAAAAATCAATAAATGGCCTGTAATGCATACAGAACCATTTTCTCCAAGTCTATAATATGCTGACATAATGATTTTTTTTGTAAATGAGAGCTATGCAGAACTATTAGCCTGAAATTACAAAAGTTCTTATCCTTGCAGTTTATTTCAAAATGTCATTTAAATCTCGACATTTGGTTGAGAATTAAAAATGCATTGTGAAATGCAGGCAGTTGTCCATACCAAAAAACTGAGAAAACATTGCAGTGTGTGGCTCATAACACAACTATCTCTGGAGATTCTAATTATTACTAGTTTAAAATAAATTATGCAAAATATTCAGTGCTAAGTAAAATTGCAAAATGAGAAAGAGGAAAAATACTAATTTGAATGTTTAGTGTTTTAAAATTGAATTCCAAATTGAGGACTAGACAGTGTCCATCTGCCAAAGGGATAAGTAGTCTTTGTATACAAAAACATTTGCAAATAAAGAAAGTTGGCTTGATGTACTGAGTCTATCTCCTTTAAGAAGAGAAAGGCCAGTACTTAAAATTCAGTTTCTTTGTGGCTAGACAGCTGCTTTAATGATATTGTGGGCCAAGGAAAGTTTACATTTTCTGAATTCATCAATATTTATGCGCCTAAATAGGTAGTTTTACACTATTATATTTGTGGATGAGCATTAAATACTTAAACAGTCAAAGTTAATAAGTGAGAACAATAGTATTCTGTCCTAGTGTAAACTTCAAGCAAGAACTGTCATACTGGCAGAACATATGATCTTAGTGAGATTTATAACTATTCCCTTCTGTTTGATTACAACAGGAGAATTTGAGAAAGCTATGCATCTTCAGAAGCATCTGACAGAAGGATTCTTGAACGTGCTTATAGAGAGAACAGAGATTTTTGCCACAGAGTGTTCACTGCATTCCTTTCCTTGACCATAGTTTATCTACGCTTGACTTGAATAATGAATGTTATTAACATACCCCATATTGTCTCCAGCAGCATGGTGGGTCTCAGTAAATAAGCAATGAATCTTCCATGCAGTAGTTTGTGAAAATATCCCTTTACATGTGCTTTTGTAGTGTTCATTTTGGAAACCTTCATTAGAAGTGTTCTGTGGAATACTGCAAGCAACAACCTAATTTAGTTAAATATTGAATTGGACATGAGTATCAGTAAGTAAAAATTAGTAAGAAGTGTATTCCAGAAAAACCAGGCATAAAAGTATGCAACAATAAGAGAAGAGCCTGTCTACATTAGAGAAACTGCAGCAGGGCAGCTGAGAAATTATGTGGATACAATTTTCTCTCTTATTCCATTAGATATGCAGCCTAATCTTCACAAAACCAGAACGGATAAAATTGGATGCAGTACATTGCAGTTGAACAGCAATCTTTTCCTGGTAAATACTTATTTGCATTTTCAGGAATGTGGTTTTAGTTCCATTTACAGAAACACCTCAGTCACCAGTGGGCAAATTTATTGACTGTAGACAGGACCATAAATATGTTGTATTTCACTTATAATTAATATAATAATTAGAACAATAGAATTCAGAGCAGCAATTTTTATAGAGAAAAAGGCAACTTTGAGAAAAACTAAAAGCTCGTTGATCAAATTGAATGAGTATTAAATCTACAAAATAACCAACTGTGTAGGTTCTATTACCTTATATGTTGCAGCTGTCAAAGTCATCAGGAAACAATTAGCAATTGGATGCAGCAATATTTTGCAGCATTATTATTCACTTCCTGCTTCAGAATGCTGCATTCAGCTGCCCACACTTCAACTCACAGCTGGCTTGCAGGAGCTGTGTAAGTTTTTCATTTCAGTTAATAAAAAGTTTGACCACACAATGAACAAAACAAAAAAGAAACTATAAATAAATACACTAGCTGCCACAGACTGAGCACATTATAAGGAAGCAGAGTTATGTGATTATGTTTTTAAACTGTTTCATACGTTATATAAATAAGACACAGAGTTTTGATTTTCCAGTAAGCTTGACTAGGATCTTACTTTAAAAATATATAACGCTTTTAGTATTTGTTCTGTGTGGAAGTCCATTCTTCTGGGTTTCTAAAATACCCAAGTTGAGTGATTTTAAATTCTAAGAAAAATACAGGCTCAAGAAAGGAAATCAAGAATTCAAAATTTGCAGCTTGAGCAAATGAATTACTTCTAAATTCACAGTAAGGAGAAGATGGGCTTGAAGAGGATCATAACTGTAGACAGTAAGAGCTGTAAGATCTGATCTGGAACAGAGGGGGCTGTATGGCATCAAAGTGATTATGTGAAGACCTTTTAGACAAGAAGAGAAAGCTGGGAGAATATGATAAATGTTAATATGTAAAAGTTATACAAAAGTGAATGAGGACATTTTTTCAAAAATAAACACATTCCTGTGAACTTCACATTGTTATCTGTGAGAAAAAATAATATTAGTAAAAAAATTCTAGCTGTTGAACTTTAAAAAAGATCTACTATACAACCTGAGGAAAAAAAAAACCAAACACAACTATATAGGGCATTCATAGTTCTGCTACCCAGGTGAATGACTCTAGATTTCTGATGTTGTGACAACCTGGAAGCACTCCTCACATCCCAGTTAAAACAGAATGATGTTATGCCTTAAACTTCTAGTTTTTGATACTTTGGGAGGAAAAGACAGAGGGCTGTGAGGTCAGACATCTTGTAAAACAGGAGCAATTAACAGTGTTGCCGTGAAGGCCCCATGGCCTAATTGGGATGATAGAGATGAACCATCTGTTGGACAACAAACTACCAGAAAAAAACACAAAGCAAAAGCTACTCTGACAGGCAAAACAACTCATTTCTGGTCAGTACTGTGAACTTTTCCCTGGTTTGAAGACCCCAGACCCATTTCCAGAAGAGTCTTCCTAATTAGCATGAACATGTAAATGAACTGGTTTATAAAATGACCTCATGCATGACATGAGGTAGAGGTGTGTACCAAAATCTTCAATGCGTCCACCCCCCTCCAAAGGATGTCACGGGACAGATGTACCTGTGGAAGGGTGTTATCTTTCTCTCCCTCTCCCTCTGATATCTTAGTTTTCCTTCTCTCTCTCTCTCTTTCCTTTTTCTTGAACATAGAAAGGTAATATCATTGTAAGTTCTGCTGCTAAAGTCTTGTTAAGTTTTGCATTATAGTCACTAATTGTTGCCAATCCACTGTTTTTAGAAGGGTTTTTGCTCTCAATATATTAATAAGTTTTGTTCAATATATTGACAAGTTTTGTGATATTATAACATACTTTTGCAAAGTCACTAATAGCTGTAATGTGTATTCCACCAAGTGCATTTAGTATATTCATAATTTAATTGGACCATTGGAGTGATTGTCCATGGTTTTAGTCCTACTTATTGTCCTGCTTCCTGCACACAGGATCCTGAACTCCACCATCTCACGGCTGCTGCAGCCAAGGCTTCCCCCCAGACTTCACATCCCCAACTAGTCCTTCTTCGTTTGTTAGGATAAGGTCCAGCAGCACACCACTCCTCATTGGTTTCTCCACCACCTGTGTCAAAAATTTGTCATCAATGATCTGTAGGAACCTCCTGGACTGTATGTGCTTAGCTGTGTTGCCCATCCAGAAGATGTTAGGGTGACTGAAGTCTCCCATGAGAACCAGGGCATGTGATCACGAGGCTACTTCCAACTGTCTGTAGAAAGCCTCATTAACTTCCTCTTCCTGATCAGGTAGTCTGTAGTAAACACCCACAACAGTGTCCTCCTTATTAGCTTGTCCCTTACTTTTTACCCATAAGGACTCAACTCATTCTTCATCCCTCCCTAGGCGGAATTTGGTACATTTGAGTTGCTCTCTCACATAAAGTGCAACTCCTCCAACTTGCCCTCCTGGCCTGCCTTTCCTAAAAAGTACATAGCCTTCCATGACAACATTCCAGTCACATGAGCTGTCCAACCACGTCTCCGTAATAGCAGTGAGATGATGGCCCTGTGAATGCATGTAGATCTCTAATTCTTCCTGTTCATTCCCCATGCTATGTGCGTTGGTGTACAGACACTTCAGGAAGTACTCAAGCATGCAGGTTTCTCATGAGGGGTGCAGAAAGATCCATCACAGCCATGTGTACCCTTGAGGTGGTTGGCCTTCTGGTTCTCATTTTGGGAGGCAGCTAAATAATATTTGTTGCTGCTCTGGTTGGTCTGGCATGTTCCCCAATTGGATGTGATTGTGTGAGCATCACTACTTTGGACCCCGTCCCCCAAGCTCATCAGTTGAGAGCCTGCTTCACCTCTCCCCTCTATGCCTGCTGTCTCTTCTCACAGCATGTCACAGGTGAGCTCAATTACATCCCCTCCCTCATCATGTCTAGTTTAAATGATTAAAATGATTTAATGATTGTTAGAAGGTGAGACAGACTACAACATAAAATGTAATTTAATCTATGAAATCTGTTCTCTGTAGTGTCTTACCATATGTTCATTAAAATAAAAGGCTATGCTGAGCAATATCAGTTTCTGCAAGTCTAACCTTGGTGATGATTAAGAACCATTAAGTGGCCATTAGTGCACAGCTAAAACTGAAATTCTTTTGTACATGGTTGAGAAAGATTTCAGGAGCTAGTACTGTCAAAATAAAAAACCTTTGAAATATTACCTGATAAAAGTGTTGCAAGAGTTGAAATCCATTCTTTGTCCTGATTGAACATGCATGTGCAGTACAAACTTGGTTCTGGGGAGCATCTAATACATGAGTGTCTTAGCACTGTATTCACACATATATAAGATCATCTGCAATACTGCTATGTAATTGCCACCAGTTGCTGGAAGTTCCTGTACATAACTCATACCCTTAATAATTGTCATCTAAAGTTCTAAAATCCAAGAAAGAGGAAACACGGGAAAGAACATTACTGGAAAAATGAATTAAAATGTCCCTGTTCTTGTTTTAAACACATAACACTGCATTGCTACTGAATTGTAACACATGTGAATATAGCACTCTTTAGTGATACTGCACACTGCTAAATAGCAGAACAGAGACTAAAGATGCATTATATATTCTATTTGCGTAAATATAAATTGACGTTTAAGAAACGACTGTAGAAGGATGTGAAGTGAGCCAAATCATATCCAACTAAATCACACAAAGAAACTTTTAAGAAGCTGTGAATTAAGAAGGAAGTTAAAATACCTCGTTTCCCTTAACTAAATAAGGACAACAAGGGACAATAAGAAACAATGGAATTGGGTTATAAAGTGTCTGTTGTGGGATGATGCCTAAACATTGTGGTTACTCTTCCCTAACCTAACAAATGCTGTAGAATTTGCCTCTCAGTGGCTCTTGGGGAATTTGTCCTTTACATATAAACTGTACCATGTGGTAGTTTGTCACAAAACCCATCTCGCACTTCCACAAACCTCCTAAACCTACTGTCTATAAACTGAACTTTACTGAGGCTCAGAAAAGGGAATCTGCATTTTTAATCTCTTGTTGGTTGTGGTGATTTTTTTATGCAGCTGCTGTGGCAGCTCATAATACTATAATATGACCTGTAGTTACTCTGTCTGTAAATCAGACCTGTCAGATGCCTAGTAGTAACTTCAGTGAGTAAACAACAGAGTTTATGAAGGAAACTACTGTACATTGTATCTATAAATGAGTGTCATGGCTTAACTTGAGCTAGCAATATAACTATGATAGCTGCTTGCTCGCTTCCCACCCCCACCCCCAAACAGGGGAGAATCTTGGATTGAGATAAACACAGTTTGATAAAATAACAAAATACTAATATAATACTAGTAAATATATATATATAATAGAAATAGAATATAAAATAAAAGATACTCAATGCAATTCCTCACGAACTCCGTCAGCACCGAACAGCCAGTCCCAGGAAACAGCACCTAGTCCCAACAGCTGACCTCAGAGAGAGAAGAGAGGAAAAAGGCAGAAAGGCCCAGAGGTCTCTGCAAAATGGCAGGGTGGCAAAAGGTCGAACTAACAAAAGTTCCCAAACAGAACTCCCCCGAATAGGCCTCTGAGAGCAAAGAGAAGAGCCAGAGAGCAACCAGAAGATCATGTCTCTCCTTAAATATGAAGCATGATATTAATGGGATGGAATACTCTTATTGACCAGTCTGGATGTCAGTCAAGCTCTGCCCCATCCATGCCCCCCTTCCTCGATGCCTCACACCTGTGGGCAGAGCACTCAGAACATCCTTGGGTCTCAGACCAGCACAATTAAAAACATTAACTCTGTGCTGGGGTGTTATCTTCTTGTTCTCAAACCAAGTCCAAATAATGACCGTGCTAGCTATGAAAAATAAAGCTTTCTAACTGCATGAAGAAAACTAAATCATTTTCAGTCAAACCAGCGCAATGAGTATTGTGCCTTCAAATGTTATTTTAGGAAAATTTTTTTCAGGTCACGCATCAAATTCTTATAAAAAGAGGCAGGTTAGCTAAATGCATTATTTAAATCACATTAAAGAACAATAAATCGAGACACTTCTGACATAAGCATGATACAAAGACAACATTTAGATGAGGTCTGACAGAAGAACCATGTACATGAAGCTAAAAAGATGCTAAATATTATACCCTGTGGTAATATTCATGGAGGTATTTGGAATGTAGAGGTCCAATCTGATTAGAACTGTGGGCTTGGATGGTGAAAATGGAGTACCAATTTGGCAAATAAATTTCTTTGGTTTGTGTTAGAAAAGAATAGCTATTATGTTGTTGCACCTTCCTCTTTCATCTGTGGTTAAAAAAATAAATCTGCTGCTAAAAGGATGAGAGGCAGCTTGAGCAAGATCACCACTGGTGTTCTGATAACAAACAAATTCCTTGTGGGGGGTGTAGGCAAAACCTGCACTGGGAATTTGGAAAAGGTTCCGAGTGACTTTTCTAATAAACAGTCCAAACTTGTTTCAAGTACTTAAATCTAGAGATGAGGGGTTTTTATTAGTTTGTTTGTTTCTTTAAGTTCATAACTTAGGAAATGTTTAATTAGTAGAACTATACATGGACAATAATCTCCTCAATTAAAACTAAAATTTATGAAAGGGCTTTGGAATTGGTTTCTGCATTATGTATGGAAGAATCAGATAATATCATTAGAAGAAGGGATATTACTTTTTTCTGTAAAGGTATGTCAAGGTTTAATTGCAAGGCAACAATAAACCATGGCAGATGGTCTCTTTTACCCTCTCACTCACCCTCCCCACATAGGAAAGATGATAAGGAGGAAGGAAGAAAGGCTTAGACTTGCAGGGTTGGTAAAAGTTTTAAAGGCTTTACTAATGCTACTAATAAATGGCGAAAATATGCAAAATATACAAAACCAATCTTGAATATCCTGGGTAGCAGCGTTTTGCCCTTCCCACGCGGAGCTGGCGTGCCTCCCTTGGCCAGGGAGCTGGGTGCTGGTGTGGCTCCAGCAGCTGCAGGACAGGCACCTGGAAGTCCTGGGTGGGACTTCACAGCAAACCAGAATTGCATTCAGGGATGCAGGGACTGGATCCAGGCCTAGGATCGCAGGCGCAGCAGGCAGGGTCCTCTTCAGGTGCCGGCAATGGTTGAAGAGAGTGAGACCCTCATGATCTCTCTCCGAAATATAGAAGGACTTGTTTTAGTAACTTTTTATAGTACAGTTGTATGTTCCAGAATTAGCCCATTTTTTACCACACATTTTGTCATTCAGAACATTACTGAAATAGATTTATAAAATATTTTTCTCTATTACTGATTTATCTATTTTTAGTCTAATAAATCAATTTCAGTGAGGCTCTTGGAGGAAAATTTTTGAAACACATACTTGCACATCTGATAGTTTTTTCCCAATTTTTAATACAAATTTAATTCCACTTTACATTGGACCAGCCTGAATCTATTCACAAGTAGTTCAACAGTCTGTTTTTTATGCGTTGCTTTAGAAAATAAGCACATGTATCAGAAGAGATATTAAGAAGAACTCCACTTTGTTCGGAAAACTTGTGTGTACTTCCTCAAAATAGTAGGTTATTCAGAAAAGTAGTAGAAGAAATGTTCTTCAAGGTAAACTTCATGGCATAATAATTCTCTACTATAAACAATTTTCTATATCATGTCAATATATAACTTGTATTACTTATAATTTATCGGAAAAATACTGTTTCTGAGTACTTATGCTTCACCCTTAGCCAACTGAAATACTTTTATTGAACAATTAAGTTTGTTCTTCAGCCTTAATGAAAAATATTTCAATAAGAGACCTGTAATGGTAACAAAATTTAAAAGTAGTATGAATTCAAAAGGTCCATTTTTAGCCAACCTTTCTCTGAAATCATGCAAGTGAAATTATATACACAGAACATTTTGCTTCGTATTTTCTTCCTTCGAACCAGCCTTGTATGTTTTTTTAACTGATTCTTAGAAACCCAAAATAACTAATTTTGGAAGGGACCTCAGAAGGTCACCCAGTCTCACCTATCTGCTCAACGCTGATCTTACTTCAACAGTGAATTGAGCTACTTAGGGCAATATGTAGTTGATTTTTTAATACCTCCAATTTATTTTGTTTCCTGATGTTTCTTTTTTAACGTGAAACCTTTTTTTGTACCTCCTTTCTCCATAAGGAAACAAGTTTATCATTATCCACAGTAAATAACACAGTTAATAGCAAATGGACTTTGATGTAACCTCGTCAATATTCAAGCCTAGTGGCTTCAAAATCACCTGTCCAAGTTCTTATTTGGGGCATGTCTGAACAGAAGATGCATATAGGCAGAACTTCAGTTTTTGGCTAGTCTGAGCTGTCAGGATATGGTGGACCACTGAAAATCTCTTCCAGCTGAAGAAACAGATATGTTCCACTAAAGTGATTGTGTTTACTTAGTATTAAAGTACAGGGATATTTTCAGTGAGACCTAAGTTTATAAGTACAAAGTAACTTTTGAAAATGAGATTTGAGATCCAAAGTCACTTAGGAATTTGTAAAAAAATGGCTCTACTTCATATGCCCTAAAATTGTGAATATGAACGAGGATGTTAGGAGATGAATGAAAGAGTTACAGTGAAACAACTTATATATAATGATAACATTCACAGGACTCTGAATCTTATTCATTATTTCCTGTGAAATTACCTAAAAATGTTGAGAAATAACTGAAATATAAAAAGATAATACCTAAAAGCCTTTCTTTTTCCTTTATGATAAAACTTAATGGTATCCAACTACACTGTGCAACATTTTTTAACAGTGGTGTAATCTTTTTAATTTTTTGTACACTGAGTGCATTGGTTTTCAATTCATGCAAAATAATACTGCAGGTAATACAGCAGCCCCTTGGAAGTGCTCCTGTTACACAGTTGTCAATGTGAAGTTTGATCTTGGAGATGGCTAAGGGAATTGCCTGCTCCATACTAGTCTCTTCTTTAGGGTTAGATGATTTATTTAGTATTGCTGAAGATATCACCGGTGCTTGACAGAAATTTACAAAACTAGTTCCTTGACACAAGGACCTTAGCTTTGCGGAAAGGGAATTTATTGCTTGCTTCCTTCATTCATGCCTACTTCAGGGATTTGAGAAATTGAACTGTAGACATTTCTTTGATTTCTCTGTTTTACTTCTTGCATAAACTGCTTAATTTTTTTCTCTCTGATGTGTAGATTAGCATATTGAGTTGTCTTCTATCCATAAACGGAATTCATCTACAAATAAGCAATATATTAAATAATTTTAAAATATTATTTATGGTTGTTGTTGTTTGATTTGCTTTTTAAACTGTTCTCAAGCATAGGACTTTGCTTAAAAGAAATTAAGCAACTTTATTAGCCAGGATCAGCATACATTTATACTACCAGCATTGCATTTTTATAGTTTTGCAGAAAAACCTTCTGATAAATGTAGATTTACCTGAACATGGTAGTAACTCAGAGAAATGGACCTAATACTACTACCTTCCCTTCCCAGTTGGGTTTCCAGACATACTGGCAATCTAGAGAGTCACGTTTAGATCTTGAGGTGTTTACTCTTAAGATTGTCCATGTTATGCCAGACCAAAGAACTTTCTCATCAAATACACTTCTCCAGGTGTAGGGAGGAGCATATGCTTAAGGCCAGAAGAATAAGATGAGCAATCCTTGTGCTCTAGTATGTCTTTCTGCTGTTCTACAGTTTAAGAACAACTGATTCTGGATGTCATCTCCAAGCATGTGGATGAAAAGAAGGTTAATCAGGAGTAGTCACCATGGATTCACCAAGGGGAAATCATGTTTGACCAACCTGATAGCCTTCTGTCTGGTATGACTGGCTGGGTAGATGAGGGAAAAGCAGTAGATGTTGTCTACCTTGACTACAGCAAGTCTTTTGACACCGTCTCTCAAAACATCCTCATAGGCAAGCTCAGGAAGTGTGGGGTGGATGAATGATCATGAACTGTCTGGATGACAGAGCTCAGGGGTTTGCAATCAATGTTACAGAGTCTAGCTGAAGGCCTCTAGTTAGTAGGCTTCCCCAGGGGTCAGTATTAGGTCCAGTCCTGTTCAACCTCTTCATCAATGACCTGTATGAAGAGACTGAGTGCACCCTCAGCAAGTTGGTCTCTTCTCCCAAGTAGCAAGCGATAGGACAAAAGGAAACGGCCTCAAGTTGCACCAGAGGAGGTTTAGTTTGGATATTAGGAAAAAATTCTTCATGGAAAGGGTTGTCAGGCATTGGAACAGGCTGCCCAGGGAAGTGGTGGAGTCACCATCCCTGGGGGTATGTAAAAGGCATATAGACGAGGTTCAAGGGACATGGTTTAGTGCTAGAGCAAGGTTATGGTTGGACTTGATGATCCTGAGGGTCTCTTCCAATTGAAATGATTCTATGATTCTTTAAACCTACTTTGAGCCTGGCCGTTGCCAAGAAACAAAACAAAACAAAACAAAACCCCAAAACAATAAAAAACCCCAAGCAACCAACCAAATAATAAAAACAACAATGACAGTAACAACAACAAAACACAAAAAAACCTCTAGAAACTCTGAACTAGCTTCACTTCAGTGAAGATTTTTATTCCTGGAAAATTTGCATCAGTGTGGAGCTCATATATTTTAAATTGCATAGCTCATTTTTGATTCATTTAAGGGACATTTTAAATATCTGTTGTATTTTCCTACTGTTTTAAGGATTTAAAAATTCCATTTCATTTTTCTAATATGGCAATCACCTGCCATATTCTGACTACTCTACAGGCCAATGCTTAGAGGTGCACCCTGTCTGTACCGATTCATTTGATGTATAAGCATCACTTCAGTTAAATGATCTGTTTTTTACAACATCATAAAGTTGCATCAGTAGTGTTCTTCTCCTTCAGAGACTGTTTTAGCTCTTGTTCTTGTAACACTTAGATAAATGATTTTCATTTTTCTTTCCCTAATATCTTTGAAGATTTTTTTTCTGCATTATCAGGGATATTTTCCTGGTAGAATTACTTTTATCCGAAAGAGAACTTTCCTACTTACAGTAAGTAAAGGAATCTGAAAAAGGAAAAACAGGGACAAAAGTTGTAATCATGGCAAAAAAAGTGGAAATTAAAATTAGGATTATCCAAATTTATCAGAACACATTTAAACAACTCCAGAACAGGTGATATTTTTGACATTGTGAAGAGACACTATTATAAGAATAAACAAACAAAAGCTACATGCAGGCTACAAAATACACCTTCATCCTTTTTATTCCTACAGGAATGAAACTATGGAATCACTTTGTCAACCTGCCAGTGTCCTGGAACTAACTTTTAAGCAGCACTGGCCATTTCAACTGAATGTTCATCAAAGGAGATGAAATTCTCATTAATTTACTTTTAACTAGAAGACATCAAAGAATACACACAAAAAGAATGGTGTTATAAACACAACAGGAAAAGCTGCAAATGGAGTTCCTGCCTTCTGAGGGATCAGAAAATAGCATTTTCTTCTGCTTAGATAATCTGGGGCTTAATGAATCATGAACTGTTCAGAATTAGTTCACACAAAACATCTCTTGTGATTTGTTGGGATGTAATAAGTTCACACTACAGTCTTATAATTCCAAAAAGAACATTATCCGCAAAACAAGTCTGTTGGAAAGCAGATTTCATTAGTTTTGGTGCTTATGGATTCTTCTTCCTTCCTCCTCCTCCTGTCCCACCCCACAGTAGGAGATTACACTAACTCAAAGTCCATTGAGCAGAAGAGAAAAAACAATATTACAGTAGCATTTAGAAAGTTAGAAATCTGCTAACTGTGAGGATTTAAATTTAAATTCCAATTCAGCTTTAAAAAGTATTTCTTTTGGTTCAGGACACATGCAACAATTCATGGATACAACTACAAGAGAAAATGGAGTAGAATCTCAGTGAAACTCTCTCTGAAGAAGTCATCCAAACCCAAATCCTCCATCATCAGTATAGTTGGAGTGGCCAAGAGATAGCGAGGGTGAAGATAGAATGAGTCCCTTTTCTTCCACCTAGTCTTTTAGTGACTTGAAACATTCAAAAATCACTAGCTAGCATGCAGTGTGTGCTATTCAAGTATGCTATCCTGACCACTGTTATTAATCTGAAAGAAAAGCTGCTGAAAACTACTGGCCATTGTGGACTCCATAAATAAAGATACAATCATGGGCTGTATATTTATGGATGAAAAAAAGGTCCTCAGCTATATTTTCAGTAGTAAATCAGGAAACAAGTGTCTAATGGGAAAGAGAAAATGTAGTTCGTGTTCTTTTTTTTTCCTTGCTTTATCATCATATGACATGTTAAGTCTATATAGTGTATATAGCCATTAAAATATATTAGAAAAAAAATATTCAAGACAAGCACAAAGATAAGAGCCTGATTCAAAGATGAACCTTCATTAAGAAAATGTAAAGAAGTGCTTCACAAGCCCAATATGGAAACTGCCTGTAAGTTTTACTGATTAGGTCTAGCCTTAGCTGTGTGCCCAAGGCATGGCACAGGCAGCCTCGTCCTGACTGTGCCTTCTTCTTGGCTGCAGCCAGTCTTGCACCTCCTGCCCTGCCCTTCAGAGACAAAAGGGGTCAGAATCCCTGGGGCAGTGATCCTGCCCTGTTGCTGCAGAGCAAAGATGTGCCCTTGGTCTTTTGCAGAGTCAAACCAGGGCACAGCCCCAGCAGTCTCATGCCTGGCTGGAATCCATCTTGCTGTGTGGGGTGCAGGTTACAGCAACCCTGAATGGGAACAAAGAGCTGCCCTCCAGCTCTGGGACCAGGGCCACCCTGTAATGCTGTTCAGCTGGCATGGAACAGATTCTGCGCCACCTGCAGCTGTACAATGCCATGTCACTTGCAGCATAAGATAGATGAATTAGAATTCACTTCTGAAGACAGAGTGTGTTGATTTAGTTATTAGATGTTCAGATGTTTAGGAATATCTAATAATGGCCATAAACCTAGAAAAATCGTGACAGTGAATATCTTTTAACAACTTTTCAAAATTATTTGGAACCTGTGTGGTTAGATTTCTGCTATTCCCTGTGCCTGTGTTTTCTCCAGTGGAGTTGGAAGTATTTGCTGCAAGAATTAAGAATGTATTCCCGGTGGTGAAAAAAAGGTTTATCTTCTCTCTAAGCCTTTCCTGTATTTTGTGTGCAGTGACGTGGCCTGTCCATATGTTTTTATTGTGAGTATGGCTCACATTCCCTCATGCATGTCTGTTGGTCTCCTGCCTCCTCTTCCCATTCTAGAGAAACCCTTTTGCCTCAGAGATGGGAGTTGCCAGAGGTTGATGTAGGCTCTGCATTTCATATTTTGAATTTTTCTTACTAGTATATGTTAGTTTTACTGTGTTTCTCTTGTGTTTTTTTAATTGATTCTGATTTTGCGGACTGGTCTATGTCACCAGTGTTGACAATCAGATGAAAGGAATGTTTATGATGTAGCATGCTGCTCCTGTAGCTGGAAAGGGCTGAGTAGCCTTCAACAACCATAGCCTTCAAACCACAGATCATGTTTTTTCAGCAGAAATCGTAGATTGTTTCTGCTTTCCTGTCCCCCAGGTGTACTTGTGTGCATTTATATTTATAGATTATAAATAATTTTTTAATGTAAATATACAGTTGAAGGATGTGAGATTATGGATAGACAGACAGATCATTTCTACATGTGTGGGGCTGCTGAACAGCATAGGTGGTCTAAAACCAGCCAAAGTTTCAGTCTCATGTCCTCATTCAAAACCAAACAGCAGACTTACAGTTAAGTAAGGGCAGAAAGAAAATGCTTTATTTTAATCTTGTTATATCAATCAGTTAAACAAAACAAGAAAAAAAGGAAGCATTGAGAAATGCTTGGGCATTTTAACAAAAGAGTGGTAGTAAATTTTAACTTTTGTATTCTTCTGACCTCTTTTCACTCTCACAAATCGTCATTGCAGATGATGAACAAATGCTTTTAAACCCCCTGCAAACTAGGGTTTCTCCATTAAAGTTTTGTTAAATAAAATGTTATACAATAGTATTATATTATTTATATCAATAAAATATATAGGAAATGGAAGACAACACAAAGAAAACACTGTTCCCAAAATAAACTTGAACTATACCAGTTACAGCATCAGGTTTTGTAGCTGTACTATTATTAATAATGAGGCTTACTCTGTTTTGTCAAAATATGTACAGTGAGTAACACGGCATCATTGTAACTCCAACTCTGGAAGAACTTGTGCTAATTGAAAATTTTAAATTTACTGGAGTGGAACAGCTTTTACTTCATCTCACTTGGTCCAGATCTACCAACAAATATACAACTCAGTTGCTGTCACTTTAAAAGAACTATAATTTTTCTTCAAATGTGTTCTTGTGGAGAATCATCTTTTTGCTTATGGGAGTGTCATAAATACTTCTCTTAGAAAGAAGATCTGCAGCTGCTCATGCTGGTGTACAGTTAAGTGTGGCTGCTTCCCCAGACAATGAAAATCTGCTTTGTGTTATATGTATTTGTCGTCTTGTGGTCCCTGGCATGCACAAATCTCTGGGTACAAATCCAACAAAAGTAACCTGCTGTTTCATGAAATAACTACTTGTGGCAGTAGTTGTGCTTTCTTGAGTAAGAATGCAATTTGTACTTTCAGAGACGATAGTAAATGAAACATATCTTAAACTGCTACCCAGAAAGAAAACAAAACAACAGAAAGAAAAACAAAACAAACAAACCAACCAACCAACCAGGTTAGTAGGAAAACACATCAAGAAGATGGACGATCTGGAATAGTTTAGTTTAGACCATATGCTAACACGTTTAAAATAAAGCATTTGAGTCAAAAAAGTTCAGTGGAGAGAAAAAAAAAATAATGTAAAGAATGTCAGCTCATCGAGAAACGCAATACTCTATCAGGCCTTTAGCCCATGTTATTCTAAGATTGTGTCTTGCACTGTAACCTTTCTGCTGTTAAAGGCTGTATGATTTGATGTGTTGCATTTGGATGCTTTCACTTGTGAAGTTGCTCATCTTGCTGCTACAGAGAAGTTTGAATTTTGCTACATTATACTTTTGTAACATGCAGTGAATTGTGATTTGATGGACACAAGCAATTACCACTTTCAATGCAACTACAACAAATGTGGCAGAAAATCTGGAGCAAAGATGATTAACATTTTCTCATTTATCTGACATTATTTTCTTTTTGTGTGTGCTTGTCATTAGCATGAAAACAGAGAAACAGAATGTGTTTGTTTTGAACAGAGATCCTTCATTATTTGCTGTTTTGTGAAAACTAGAACTAGCGTAGAGAAGGTAGTGGTCAGACACTGCATGCAGAAACAAGTGCCAATGCCTTACATTTTGGAGCGGTGTGTCTTGCCTCCAAGAATGTTAGCTATAAATAGACACCGTCATCTGTATTTTTTTTTTTTAATATTCCTTTTATTCTCAGGGACTGTCATCATAAGAATTCTGGACTCAATAACCTGGAAGCCAGTGGAAAGATGATTCCTTGTTTCACCTGCTTTAGGATTAGGCATAACTCTTCTGACTAAAGGTATTTGTCAGTGAATGTTTTAAAGACATTTTAGAGAACAAAGAAAATCATTCACAGAGGTACAATTTGCTGTTTCATTTTGTACTTTACAGATTTTCTGTATTAAATTGTTTATAGACCTTGTGTGTAATTTTTATTTAGTGCTCCATCTTGAATAATATTATGCAAATATGTATCCAAACTGAGAACAAAATATTGTTAGGAATTTTACCTTGCAAGTGTTGACAGATAATTGCACTCATTGTTAAAACATAGATAATCGCCAAACTCTAAGACAGTAAATCTTATTTGCAATGGAAGTCAGAAAAGAAATGCCAGGGAAGGAAAAGAATGAAGCAATACGAAATACTAAATTGAAGAAAATAGTCCAAGTAATAGAAACCAGGGTTTTTTTATTACTTAAGGGTTGCTGCAGGATACTGGTGGACAAAGACAAATATATTGAATGATTTATTAAATGTAGCAGTTATGAATGAAGACAGTTTTGAATGAAATTGTTTTTTTATTACGGTCTCAAAACAACAAAGGATGTGCTTTGATCCCTTTGAAAGAAGGGACAGTGGCACATAGGACAGTGAAGAAAGTTGCCCTGCCTTGTATACACATTAAATGAGTGCAGTGGAGGCAGCTCAGAAGGTGAAATTACCCACATACTTATGTACCTCCACCTGTCCATCAGATTGGCTCACTGTGCCAAAGAACTGCGCCAAGAACACAATGCCTAGAAGTTGTGTTGGGCTAGAACTTCAGTACTGTAACTGAGTAAGATACTGCTGATTCCTGCTCTCAGAAGTTCTACTGTGACATTGCACAGAATTTTGTAGACCAACATTTCTTATATGCAGAAGCATTGTTTTCTAGGTAAAGTTTTTTCAGATACATGAAGCAAATTTGGCAGTATTATAGGAACAGTTTAGAGGAACAGTTTAGAACACCAGACTACAGTCTTGTCCTTTTCCTTTTTTTTTCTTTTTTTTTTTTTTTTTTCTTTCTCTCACTATTTCTACCTTCTACTACACAGAAACAAACTTTTTAATGACATATCAAAAATGTGGAAAACAGAGCCTGGGGAAGATTTAAATGCAAACATATATGTAGCTATAGTTGTTACCTTATATGACAAATTAAGATAGTGACCTGAAAAATAAAAAATTCTGGAGCAGTAGTACAGGGACTTGTCACATTGTGTAGATATATCTGTCTTGTGAGATTGCAGGGGGTCTTTACATTGTGCTTTGTGATTTATAATAAAGCCTAGGTTTGATGCTGGATTCACATACTGTATTTCGTGAGCTGATCCCACAGGTTGCTCTGCTGAGACAAAATCAATGTAAGATTGTAGTTTTTCAGCCTTCTTCTTGTATTTAAGTGATGAATGCTAAAACTTCCTAAACAAAAGATGCATTTTGGTTGTGGAATTTCCTCTAGGAGTTCAACAAGACCATGACCTGAGGCTCCTTCATAGAAATGCCATAGAAGTACCTCTTCGGCCTCTGGGCTATATATTCCCACATGAAATAATTTTACCCTTTACAACGTATTCCTGTCTTTTTTGTTTGTTTGTTTTTCCCCAGATGAATTGGAAATTTATTTTTTGTGTGCAATCCCACTAAGAAGTTCTTTGAATTCAAGATTATTTTCAGAATTCTTATGCAGAGAGATGCTATGTGTAGCATCCTGAACTTTCATCAGGTCCCTGTTGTACTCCAAGAAGGACTGCTTTGGGGAACATTCGTATAAACCTTCTACAAAGTTATTTTCGACTAACATTTTTTGGTGATTCCTCATTACCCACAGGAAAGTTGTGTGATAACACTAACAATTAAAGCTGCCTGTATTCTAGGATGTTTGTGTTAACCAAGTATCAATGGTGTTTTCTTTTAGATTCTCCTTGTAGCTCTGACACACATCCTGTTTAATTTTATTGTATGTAAAATGATCTGCTTTCTGTGTTCAGCAATTTATAATTAATAATTCATTATTTAAACAACTGTGTAAAACTTGAAGTCATGACAGTAGAGTAAAACTTGTATTCTTAGCAAATGCTGAGTGAATCTAGGCTACTAGTAACATTAGGTTCAGACATGGCTCCTAACTATCTTTTCACTAAGGTCTGTACCTTGGGCAACAGAACTCACAGAAAGTTTTATTTATGACTGCCTGACCTACAAATGCTTCTTGAAAACTTGTCCATTTCATGCCATCTTATGAAATGTAACCAAATTCTCGTAGTAGTCAAATAAATTGAAAATATATAGGTATATATTAGTGATTGCAGGAGGAACACTTTTTAAAAATGTGTATCCTAGTTATTTATATAAATATATTGTACCTATTTTTTGGTAGCTATAAAAGGGTTTTAGGCTAACTGGCCCTGGGCATTTAGCTCTGTGGAAAAATAAGTATGTATTTATGCTCTAAAGAATATCAGTGTGTATATACACAAGGAGATCAAATGAACAACATACAGTCTTGATTATCACCTTCCATAACTTTTGATTGTCAGACTTTTTTTGACCTTTGAAAGTAGAATTTATAGATTAAGGGAATTGAAATCTCACTTAGAAAATTCTTCTAAATTATTGCTTTTTTTTAGCTTTAACAACAGATTACATAGTCACACTTGCTGATTCAAGCTTTCTTCATTGATTGATTTAACAAACTATACTGTGTGTTATAGTAATCCTGATACTGCCTAAACCTAATTCAGAAAATCCACACCAGCTTTGAGTTGCAGTAAAGCAGTGTTTTTACTCTAAATACGGTGTCATTCTGAGCAAGCTGCTGACAGTAGCTCAGCAACCACTATTTGTTTCTGTAATAGCATATCTCAGTAGTGCTATGATTAAAAGTCCTGCATGACATAATGAGTCTTTAGAAGGGAAAACTGCTCTTTGGCAAACTCTCTGCTAGGCTGCTTCTCTTTCAAGGCTGTGAAAAACCCATAAACTTTTATTTAAGTATCAGTATATATTGAGTGTTTGAATTTCCTTTATTTTGTTTGTGTTGTGCATTTGTTCACAATGAAGTGTGAGACTGTTGTGGTTTAACCCTAGCCAGCAACTAAGCACCACACAGACACTCACTCACTCACTCACTCACTTACTCACTCACTCCCTCTCTGCCTCCCACCCTGGGGAGATGGGAGAGAGAATCAGAAGGGTAAAAGTGAGAAAACTTGTGGATTGAGATAAAGACAGTTTAACAGGTAAAGCAGAAGTTGTGTGTGCAAGCAGAGCAAAACAAGGAATTCATTCACTCTTTCCCATCAGCAGGCAGGTGTTCAGCCATCTCCAGGAAAATCGGGCTCCATCACATGTAACAGTTAGCTGGCAAGACAAATGCCATCACTCCAAACATTTTTCCCCCAGCATTTTATACTGAGCACGATGTCATATGGTATGGAACATCCCTTTGGTCAGTTGACATCAGCTATCTCAGCTGTGCACCCTCCGAAGTTCTTATGCATCCCCCAGCCTAAGCACTGGTGGGGTGGTACAAGAAACAGAAAAGTCCTTGACTCTCTGAGCCCTGCTCAGCAGTAACTAAAAAATCCCTGTGTTGTCAACACTGTTTCCCGCACAAATCCAAGACAGAGTCCCATACTAGCTACTATGAAGTAAACTAACTCTACCCAAGCCAATACCAGCAGATTTCCACCCCTTATTCCATACTATTTACATCATGCTCAGCTCCCACACTATCCGATACATCCTTATTAACCACCACTCCTCTTTGCATCGTTTGATATAATACACAGATATCGTTCCCTTAGTCCATGAACCACCTCTGTGAAGTGTCTGTAAACTGTCCACAGACATCCACGACTTTGGGCTCCATCTGTTACAGTGGTCACTCAGGACAGGAAAGGTGGTGTGTTGTGTGGAGTTACTGGCCACCAAAGCCAGCTCAGGTCACTACTGCACTTGCACTGTTTCTTGTAAGGATTGTCCTCCATTGGTTCAGGTGGTTCCTGCTATAGTAGTTCCCATAATATGCAACTCAAATCATGGGCTACAACAATTTAAAGGCCTTTTAGGCCAGGTTATAGGGTTTAACATTGCAATGATCTCCTCTCCATGCCCCTGCTCTGGCTTAAACTTATTCACAGACAACAGTCCCTTAGGGGAGTGTCTGCTTCAAGTGGAGCCTTGTCTGTAAGCCACGGTCTCTTCAGGTGTATACCAGCTGTAGCATAGACCTATCCATAGCCAGAGCCACTTTGAGGTTCATCTGTTCCAGTGTGGCCTTCTCCATGGGCCACCGCCCCTTCAGAAGTAAAGCTGCTCCAACATGGCCTTACCCATGGACGCAGACCCTCCAGGAATGTACCCAACCTGTACAAACTTCCACCACAGAGGCCTATCCTGGGTTTTACAACTATGATCCCTCTCTCTTTGATCTTACTGATTTTGTCTCATTTTGGAAAGGTTTTATTATTCAGTGTTATTTTTAAATACATACCAAATTTATCCCTACCTGCTTGTATTCAAAGGCCTGTGATCATTTTCCAGAATAATGTTCTTGAGGTTATGTCTGTACCTGTACATATTGTAACTGTGATCGATAAGAACAGCACCTGTTGATTTCTGACAACAGAATTCACTTTTTTTCAGCAATATTTAAAAGATATATTCATAGCATCTTTTATGCATAAAAAATAACAGAAAATATGAGTGTTTGTGTTATAACCAAAAGACTTTACACTTCTGTACTTTCAATAGTATCAGTGTTCTACTATTCACATTTCTCCATTTTCTTGGAAAAAAATGGGCTTTCAGCAGTCAGACCTTCTTGCATTTTGGCCTGTGCTAAGCTTTCCAGATTTCGAGGGCAAGTCCTCAAAAAACAAATCATTCCTCTTCAAAAATGTACAGAAAAGCTTTAGTTTGACATATATGATTCCAGATATTTGAATCAATTTACTATTTCTAAAACCCAGGCATTTGTCATGAAATTCATCTGCATATTTTCTGTATTAGTCAAGTAAATGTATATTTATTTCATTTTTTTTGCCAGTTTACCAAATTCCTTTCTAACACTTTTTATAGTCTTCAGCATGTTGCCTTTATCTCTCTGCTAACTTTAAAAACTTTAAACTCCTAGATCATGTTTTCCATTACAAATTGGATTTTCCCCTCTCTCTGCCTCTCTAAGTCTTGTGAACAAACCACATCTATTTACAGGCTATTTTTATTTTTTCTTCAACTTCAAGATCTTAATAGAAACCATTTTAAAATACTAGACTAAAATTAATGGGATTAGTTATACTATGAAATTTTATTTATTTTGATAGTTAATATCAAAAAAACAGCCTTCAATGGAAAACTGCTTCAGATCTTGATTACAGATTAGTTGGAAAAAAAATCAAACATAAAATTTTACATTTTGAAAAACTCCCATAACTACTCTTCTGTTAGGATAGCCTACAAAAAATGAACTGAAAAAAAAACTTATAACCTCTTTTAAAGACCATCCCTGACAGTATTTAGTTACTGGAGGGCGCACAAGCTAGTAGCAGACACCTCCTCGTTTATTATTTTGCTCAAGGGGCTTCCTGTCTTCTAGATAGCTGCTGCATGGCACACACTGTGGTTATTTTATTTTCTTACACAGTGTATCAGTCCTTCACCCCACTACTTTTGCTTCAAAAACTTTAGCTACTTAAGCTAGAATAATTTCTCCTTGTGGGTTATAAAACAGATCTTGAAAAATATACATGACTCCACTCTATTTGGAAATGCCTGTTCATCATCTTTATTCCTCAAACCATGCGATGCCTGACTCTTTCATTTCATTAGTCCCTCTAGGAGACGAATCAGATCATAAACTGTCACAATTACTTTAGACAGAATTTGCTGGAGAGTGTGGTTGTAACATCAGACCTAGAGGAAGAGAAGTAGAAAGTTCTTCAGCACTAGTTAAATGAGTGGTAAAAAAGACTTTATCTCCTCCAGCACAGAAGTTAGGTATTAGAGGCACATTCTGAAAATGGATCATTAAAGGAACATACTAATTCATGGCAATGCCGTTTCTTCATCAAAGACACGCTGTGAAAGCATTTCCTAAAATGAGTAGGTATTTATACCAAAAACTTATTTGCTTGATATTTTTACTAAATTCTCTGAAAGGTGAACTCTCCCTAGAAATGAATTTCTATACAAGTTTCCTCTGCTTTAAGTCTGTTGTGGTTTTTTGATTCTTCTTTTCAGCCCATTAGCAGAGGTGTGTAAACCAATGTGATAGTTCAGAATTGCAGTTTTTTTAACACAAGGAAGTTGTACTATAAAAGACTAATAGGTCAAAACTGTGGAATGTACTATTGCAGTAGAAGGTTTGGTGAGAGGCATCCTGATAGAAATGTCAGATATAGTGTTAGATCGAACTGATCAAGAATATTGTGTTTTAGAAGAACAGTTTTTCAATCAGAGGATTCATCTGGGGCGTGGGAGTTTTCAGCTCCTACGATTTGACACTTTTGCAGACAAGGTGTATTTTACACAGTCAAACAGGAATGGAACTCATATTAAGACACTCAGCTGAAGCGTGCAGCTGTCTGACCTACTGATGATGAACTTCTCTAGAGCTATGGCTCTCTGGTTTCCTTATGGATATTTCTAGAAATGTCGTACTTTCATTTTGCTTTGAATTCCTTTTTTATTTTTTTTTTCTGGTCAGACATGGTTTCATGTGCTTGAGTGTCACTGGTGTTTGAGTTTAACGGTTTTTTGGCCATTGGCAACAAGGCCTGAAAGGGACATCAGGAAAGAAAGCATTTAAATGTTCTAGTTTAAGAAGGAAGGAAAACAACTATTCATTGTAATTGTTAGTTATTTAATCCATTTGAATCATATGATAGACAATATTTCTGTTTGATCCTATGTTACTATCAATATCACTGTAACAGATATTTCATTGTCTCTCTACAACTATGTGCCAGTGAAACTAGGTCATACCAACATTAAATTTCTAGACTGCTAGGCAAGATTAGGTGTTATTGAAATTGGTTTCTTACTTATGGAATATTTTTCCCCCTGAAAACTCGACACTGGGCCTGTGTATATGAATGGTAATTAACCCATTCAATTTAGGTTTTGTTAAGTTTGTGGATTTCACAGACACACGAAGTATGTTTGTGATTTTGCATTTCTGATATTTTTTTCCTTAAAGTGCTGCTTCTGCGAGCACAATTAACATTTTCTGCATTTAGACTTTGTTTTATTGTAACAGAAAAATGAAATTAATTGATGTAAATGTGTGGTGTAATGCCAGAACTCCACTAATGAGTGCTGGGGAGCTGTGTCACCTCTGCCTTACTCAGTAGTGTATGAATATTTAATGGAAGAGCTTGTTTTGCTGTATAAAGAAATAAATTTCTGATACTATCTTTATAATATAATAATGTTCATTGAACAGCAGCTAATGAAGTAAGTTACAGATTTTTCACTTGTAGATTTGAAAAACAAAAAAAGCCCTTTTAACAATCAGTCTTTTACCTCCAAAACTTCCACTGCTATTCTAAATGCAGATTGAGTATTTGGAATACTTTTCTAAATATCCTTTAGGAGAACACTATTAATGAATTTGAGTTCAGTCATGAATACGCCTCAATAAATAAGGAGACTATTCTTGAGTTTGGTGTTCCACTTCAGGTAATGGTACATCAGTTTGTTTTAATGACATTTTTGCTAATGGTTCAGAAAATTTTAAACAATGGTATTTGTGAATTATAACATTATCATTTTAACCGCCATGAAAAACTTGAAGGTTGTGACAGATATAATACAAACCACCTACGTTACACTGGTGGTCTCCAACTTTCTACCTTAACACAGTGACCACGGCTTGAGCTTAGTAGGAACCGTATATGATGGGAGTAACATCTGTTGGTAATTTTCCTCCTTTAAAATTGAACAGTTTGAGGTATTTTTGGTTTGTTTTCAGGATATAAGTGGGGTTTTGTATGTGTTTTAGATAGCAAATCTATCTCTTCTCACTAATTGTGAGTATCCTCGTTGGGCAGGAGGAACTGTTATTTGTAAAAGGCAGAAGAACATTTTGTCCAGAACCTGTTCAGCATTAGTGGGGGCAGCATGGTCACTGGGATGTAGTTCCATCAGCTCCATTGTGGTGAGATACCCTCTCATCCTTGGCACAGGGTAGAATACACATGCAATGGGGAATCCTTAGATACCTCAATTTTTCCTTCTCTCAAAATCGTTAAATAGTTGCATGACATGACTTTTTATTCTTTCCTCACCCCTTTTCATACTGAAACTTCAAATCAGGGGCAGAATGTGTTCTTCCAAGGTGATGAAAGTGAAATAATAAATGCTTCTGACACATGCCACATGTGGCTTCTGGACTTGAGACATCTTTCTAGACATGGCTATATGGTGATTACCATGCACTATTGAAAAGCTGTCCTCATCTTGGACAAATGTTTACATGCACCTAAAGAGAAGATGCTAAGTACCTACCTGAGGGATGCGTATATGTTTACTGCCACTTTTTCAGCTAAAAACTAATATTATAAGACATATTTAAGTGGATGTAATTGTAATAATTGTATGTCATTATTTTAAAAAAATCTGGCACAAAGAAACCTACATTTTTAGCCTGTGTATCTTTCACATTCAAATATGCAGACATTTTACTGAGACAAGAAATATGTCACTCTGTCAGGAAGAACTAGTTTTTAGGATTTTGTAGAGGGCCTACATAAACATTTTATGCTTCACCTTAAAGCCCAAGCTTTTTCTCCAAAGCATTCAGAGGAATTTAGGTTTTCAATATTCTTTACAGTCATGTGTCCTGTTGATTGAGAATACATCACTCAGCAGTATGAATGTAGTCTATAGAGAAAATGAAATTATAAACTATGCTTACATGTCTGTAAAAGCTGTTACTCTACCTTTGAATTCATATGGACTACAGTATAGGTAGTTGTTTCACAAAGTGTTTTCAAGTTGGCCACTGGGCCTAAAGGTCCAAAAGGACTTCAGTACCTAAATACAAAATTTTTGTCTTTCAAATCACTAATCATTTACCCTCTCTTTTTCCTGGCAGTACATACATTAATGAAAATGTTACCCAGAAAGTTTCCTTCTTTCTGTAGCCTGTTGTGCATGTGTGCAAGCTCTTTCCAACCTAACAGCAGCAAGCTACTCACTTCTGAGGCATGGGATATACTCTTAAAGAGGACATGGTAACAGATCTCTTTTCTGAAGGACCTTATCCTGTACACCTTTTGAAAGTAAGATTTAACAAATTATACATTAGAGCAAGCACAGATAAGCAGCTGACTGTCCTATCAGTTGTCTTTTTCTGGATGATTTGGGTAGCATTTCAGTTACTGGTCATTAGGGGAGTAGTTAAAACAGTGGCCTCTGGGGTATTTAGACAGAATAGAAAAATGCTAGCTACTGTGTGGCAACAATGATTGACCCTTCCCTTAAAGTGAAACACCTTCAAGATTGAGAAGTTGACTAAGACTTTAAGGTGTTCCCCACAGCATTTCCTGTCAGCTAATTTGGATGTGCTTCTACAAATTGCTCAGGCTTCTGAAAATGTCATCCTCAGGCCTCAGACATGTGGGTAAGGAAGCTTCCAAAGTCTATGTCACTGGCTGTAAAATGATTATGTTTCAGGGCTGCCTGGGCAAAATTTTATAAGGGCTTTTTGGAGTCAGGCTACAAATGCTGACAGAGCTTTTGTGTTTTCTGGGGTCATCCTATACATAGGAGAGGCACAAACTTCCTGTAGCTTAATGTTTTTAAGATGAAGACTTCATGTTCAAACATTATACACAGTTATAAGGCAAGATTAGGCTCAAGTGTGGAATTGGGCACAGAATTCAAAATGCTTTAGTTGTTCCCTGTCCTGTGTGCCTAGGTAAAAACACAGACTCCAACACAACTCTGTTCCTAAGTACAAAGTTCTCAGATAACTGAACCGAGAGCTTAGGTACTGCAAACCAGTGAAGTATTTAAGTCCCTTCACCAGTGTACCTTTAAATTTCTCCATTTAGATTCATATCTTTCTACCTTGTGTGCAAGAAACATTTTTTGTCCATCTGCATTACAAATAGGATTGAACTTTATGTACTCTAAGCTTCCATTATGATACAGCTACATTTGGTAAATACATGCTTGCAAAACAGGTTTTTTGGTTTTGGTTTTGTTTTTAATCTGGATATGCTTTCCTTTCTACTGAAGAATTACATGCCATTTTTTGGTCATTCTCATTATCTAGGCAGTCTATTTACCACTAAACTTTATGTAGTGAACAGTGGGACAACAGTCTTACAAATCACTTTACATGGTCAGCTACAATTTTCAGGGAGAATTCCAGAGGAATTACAGGAATGTAATAATATGTCTCTAAGTGAATAACAAAATGTTAGTGTTGTTTTTCAAATGAGCAACAAGTACAGAGAACTAGGTAGGCTAGCAAATGAGAGTGTAGAATCACTGGCAAGATTACATGAAATAGTGAGTCTTGAAAATTTTTATTCTGAGGAAAAAATAGGACTTGATTGATTTTTGACACAATATGCAGACGTCTTAGAGCAGTTATATTTTGTCAGAATTGACTTTTTTGACTCCAGTAATATTCCAATATTACCTCTCCTCTTTTGAAGAATCAAGATGTGGAGATGGTGAAATATTAGTATATATAGAAAATGACTTAAAATTTACTTGCATGCCTCTTTAGATATATAGTACAAATTTATTCTAGGTGCCACAGTTTTAGTATAGTAACCAGCCATCTAAAATTTAGAAAAACTTGGTAGTTCTGGTTTTGCGCTAATAGGGAGTGAAAGACTACATATCTAATCATGGATGGAAAAAGTAGGAGACACGTTCTTATCAATCATTTCTCTTTGCCTGTGTTTTTGGAACAGACCTTGTGAGCATTTATCCACTGGCAGAAGTATGACTAGGTAGCCTGAAAATTGTATGGACAGAGAAAAGCAAGAGTATATTGCATTCTAGTAGAAGGGTTGCATACTACTAAGATTTGATCTGAGAACCAGTGAGAAGAAGTATCTTTATACATGCAAGCACATAAAATTTCTGGCATCATGTACCAAACAGTGAGTTAGGCTAATAAAAAAAAAAGGCTAAGGCAATTTAGTGTTGTTCCTCTTCACCAGTAAATTCATAACCACTTCTGATCTACAGAATATTGGCTCCTTTTATCTGTGTGCTTGGAGCCAAGGGAAACAGTTGCCCAGTCTGTCTTGTTAAGATCTTTATAATCCTGTTTCCACAGTTAACAGAAGGCCAGGCCTTATCAGCAGCTGATAAGAGATAAGCCTAATAATGTTCTCACCTTTCTTTGAAAAAGTGTATGAGATGAAAGCTATTATTCAATATATGTTTTTTGGCATCCTCGGTGCTTCAGTCTAAGAGTTTGTCTTTACTTTCATGCTAATCACAGTGGGACTGGAAATATATGTAATGACATAAATCGAAGTTATATGTATGAGAAAAAAAGAGTGTCACAAGTAAATACAATGTATGAGCTGATGTTACTGTTTGAAAGGTTGGAAAGACAAATGGAAGAAGGGTCCTTTGGAGTACAGAATGCTGATAAGGTTTGCCAGCTCACTGTGGTTTGATGTCTTACTTGTACTGGTGGGCCCAAAATTATACCATTACATATGCTCTAACGAGTGCAGAGTGGAGGGGGATAATCCTTCCATATTAGCCACCTTTGTTGCAAAGCCAGGCCATTGGCTTAATACGGCTCCAGGAAATCCTGGTTGTGAGCACAGGACAGGTTTAATCTCATGGACTAAAAGAAGAAAATACATCTGTGTCTCAAAATCTTCAGTGTTTTCCTTACAGAGAAGACTAACAAACTGGTTAATCAGTGATCTCATGCTTGAGAAACTTGCTGGGGGTCATCTTTTCATGGAGACAAGCATTTGATTCCTGACATTTGGACAAATAAAGTTAACTCCATGGGACAGTGTAGGATCATATATTTTAAAATACACGTAATTGATCTTTTTTACAGTTTTCTAGCAATGTTGCTGCTCAAGATTAAAAATATTTATCTATTCTAGTTGCCTAACTTCATCTACCATAAGTAACATTGGCTGGTTTTAAAAGTCAGTGTACAGAATCTAAAAAAAAATATTGCCACATGGCCACGAAAATTGTAGTGCCTTAGCTACTTGGCAGTGCATATTACAACTTCTGTTGTATCCTGAGACTGAAAGACTTATTTATGAAGTTGCTATGAGCAGGCTGGATCTGTTATTTTTCCAGCTTGGCACAGTCTGGCTCAAATACAAATAGCCTGGGAATGAAATATATTGTTATATAAAAATTACTGGCTTCCGAGGCATCCCTAACCTAGGCATTTTATATTTTCTATAAAGTAGGTACTATTAGTAGTGAACTAATTAGACACCTCATTTTACTAAAATCTGCTCTGTAATGTATGTGCCATCTGTTCGCTTCAGTCTAAGAAACATAACCTCTAATTCAGCTCTGTAATTGTGTCACTAATTATTTCAGTTATTTCATAGTTGCCTTTGCTCTTTGCAAAAGTGCATCAAAATAAAAGGACATACTTAAGTTTATTTGAACAAAAATGATGGTGTCACATGAGAAGTCCTGTTTTCATGGATGTCCTTCCTCTACATTCTTCAAGCCACAATAAGCTATACTCTCCAAGCCAGTCTGGAAGTATGACTCAGTCACAGAATCACAGAATGTTAGGGATTGGAAGGGACCTCAAAAGATCACCTAGTCCAATCCCCCTGCCGGAGCAGGAACACCTGGACCAGTTTACACAGGAATGTGTCAATGCGGGTTTTGAATGCCTCCAGAGAAGGAGACTCCACAACCTCCCTGGGCAGCCTGTTCCAGTACTCTGTCACCCTCACTGAGAGGAAGCTTCTTCTCAAATTTAAGTGGAACCTCCTATATTCCAATTTGCCCCTGTTGCCCCTTGTCCTATCACTGGTTGTCACAGAGAAGAGCCTGGCTCCACCCTCATGACACTCACCCTTTACATATTTATAAACGTTAATGAGGTTACCCCTCAGTCTCCCCCAAGCTAAAGAGACCCAGTTCCCTCAGCCTTTCCTCATAAGGGAGATGCTCCACTCCCTTCATCATCTTTGTGGCTCTGTGCTAGACTCTCTCCAGCACTTCCCTGTCCTTCTTGAACTGAGGGGCTCAGAACAGGAAACAATATTCCAGATGAGGTCTCACCAGGGCAGGGTAGAGGGGGAGGAGAACCTCTCTCAACCTACTAACCGCCCCACTTCTAATCCACCCCAGGATGCCATTGGACTTCCTGCCCATACAGGCACAGTGCTGGCTCATGGTCATCCTGCTGTCCACCAGGACCCCCAGGTCCCTTTCCCCTACACTGCTCTCCAACAGGTCATTCCCCAACTTATACTGGTACCTGGGGTTGTTCCTACCCAGATGTAAGACCCTACACTTGCCCTTGTGATATTTCATTAAATTTCTCCCTGCCCAACTCTCCAGCCTGTCCAGGTCTCACTGGATGGCAGCACAGCCTTCTGGCGTGTCAGACACTCCTCCCAGCTTGGTGTCATCAGCAAACTTGCTGACAGTGCACTCTATTCCTTCATCCAAGTCATTGATGAAAATTTTGAATAGTACTGGTCCCAGCACCGATCCTTGAGGCACTCCACTAGATACAGGCCTCCAACGAGACTCCGCCCCATTGACCACAATTCTCTGGCTTCTCTCCTTCAGCCAGTTCACAGTCCACCTCACTACCCGATCATCCAGTCCATACTTCCTCAGTTTAGCTGTGAGGATGCTGTGGGAGACCGTGTCAAATGCTTTACTGAAGTCAACGTAGACCCCATCCAGCACTCTGCCATCATCTATCCACCTTGTTATGCCTTCATAAAAGGCTATGAGGTTGGTTAAGCATGACTTTCCCTTGGTGAAGCCATGTTGACTGCCCCTAACGACCCTCTTATCCTTGACATGCCTCAATGACTGTTTCACAGTGCCTCATTATCTAGGATAGTGATCTCATAGCAAGAGAATAGGTAACTTGTATATTGTACTAATTACACATCCAGTGAAGGAGTCAAATCCAGATTCAGCACTACATTAAAGTATCACAGACACTATTTAAAAAAAAAAAAAAAAAAAAAAGGAAACCTGGGGAGGTAACTACTGAAATAACAAATTCATATAACTGTCTACCATGAGACCCCATCAGTGGTTACAGCCAACCAACCAATTCACTTTATAAACCTTCAAGTTTCTCAAAACTTTGGTTTTTTCACTTCCTAAGTATTCCCATTCCAATGGACATCCTGAATTTTAGCAATTTGAAATGCTTTTCTTACAGTTATCTGATCTATTTGTAGTTAGGGTGGTACCTGCCTTTGTTCTTTTGACAAATTTGTTTAAACAGTTCTCTCACCTTCATGGTGTTTCTCTCTTCGAATTTATTGAAATTAATCAGTAAACTTGCCATAGCTGTCCAGTGATTTTCTCTGGTAGACCATGGTCCTCTAGGTGGCCTAGAAGATCCGATGTCATATGCAGTCACATATTGTAGAACATATTCTTTCTTTTCTTTATCATTCTAACATGAATCATCTGGAGTAATTACGGTTTGAATTTTTCTTTATTAAAGAAAATATCCAGGGGTAAAATGAAGGCAAATAAACCTCCAAAGTGATATGACCTGAATTGTGCACATTATCTAAATGACAGTTCACTGGTAAGTGATACAAAGGAAGAAAAAGGTCTGTTTGTCTAGGAGCTTGGTCTGCTACTTATTTTGCATTCATTTCAACATGAAACAGCACTAAAATACTTTTAGCTGTTTCTACTGAGTAACACATGTAAAGAGAGACTTAACTGAACTCTTCCAAAATGTGGTTAGATTTTTTTTTATGTCAAGAAGCTTGTCTTTTCATTTCTTTGACAGTCTCTGGGAACTTCTCCTTAGATTTAGAGTAAATACCATGAGTTTTATTACTCTTAAAAAAAATATGGTTATGTATTCTTTCAGAACTCTTAAAACATCTCTGCCCTTACAGAAAAATTATTTGCATAGGATAGTTTTTCCATCCCTTGCTTTTCATAGCAGCGTTTAGAGAGCTGGCATTTTGTTCTTGAATCTCAGCTTTATGCAGTAGAATGTGGGTTAATAGACAAATAAATCTACTTTTACGATTTAATTTGTGTCCTAACTCTAGCTATTGTTGCAATTATTAATGCCAAGCAAATAATTTATTTAATTACTTCATTAATCTTTCAGCTTAGGGAATATATCTGAAAAGACAGTCACAAATTTTATAAAATATTCAGCTTTGTTTCAGTAATCTCTTATAAAATATATTACACTGCAGTTTTAATGAATATTTAAAATTAAACTTCATTTCTTAGTAGAATAGATCAGACATATTGGATAAGATTTTCTCTGTATTTTGCATAATAAAGGAATTCTTGCTGGAATTTGCCTGCGTAAAATTTGACTGCTACTAATCTTCTCAGATAATCAGCTTGCAAGTTTTGATTGCAGTGTATGTTTTGGCAGCAAAGTTTATTTTAATTCAAACAGCAAAGTGGCAAAAGCACAGTTGTAGTAAATCTGTCTTAGACCAGTCTGGTATTGATGGATGTCAGTGGTAGCTACCCTGCCCAGTGATTTAGAAAGACTTTTAGTCAGATTCTTAAAAACATAAGAGGAGGTGGCCGAGAGTGTTTGTTGGCCATAGAACCA
The DNA here is from genome assembly GCF_036013445.1 of Caloenas nicobarica. Taxonomy (NCBI): domain Eukaryota; kingdom Metazoa; phylum Chordata; class Aves; order Columbiformes; family Columbidae; genus Caloenas; species Caloenas nicobarica. Next base: position 33,800,404 of record NC_088284.1, read on the forward strand.
TTGCTACTGTTTTTTTCATTTACTTGGATTATGGAAGAGATAAGGTAAAACAGCGTATAGACATAGTGTCATTGGTGACATCTTAATCCAGTTGAAGGTGTCCATGCTCATTGCAGGAGGGTTGGACTAGATGAGTTTTAAATGTCCTTTCCAACCCAAACAGTTCTGTGATTCTATGATTCTATGATCTTTCCCTCACGCTTACACATGAAATTCAAGCTGATACCAGCAAAGGACCCTCAAGGTAATGGTCTCTGCCATTCCTGGGGTTTGTTAAGCCAGTTCAGTGTTGTGCTAATCACAGAATCACAGAATCACAGAAACACAGAATAGTAGGCATTGGAAGGGACCTCGAAAGATCATCTAGTCCATTCCCCCTGCTGGAGCAGGAACACCAAGGCGGGTTTTGAATGTGTCCAGAGAAGGAGACTCCACAACCTGCCTGGGCAGCCTGTTCCAGTGCTCTGTCACCCTCACCGAGAAGAAGTTTCTTCTCAAATTTAAGTGGAACCTCTTGTGTTCCAGCTTGAACCCATTACCCCTTGTCTTACTGTTGGTTGTCACCGAGAAGAGCCTGGCTCCATCCTCGTGACACTCACCCTTTATATATTTATAAACATTAATGAAGTCACCCCCCAGTCTCCTCTTCTCCAAGATAAAGAGACCCAGCTCCCTCAGCCTTTCCTCATAAGGGAGATGCTCCACTCCATCATCTTTGTGGCCCTGCGCTGGACTCTCTCCAGCAGTTCCCTGTCCTTCTTGAACTGAGGGGCCCAGAACTGGACACAATATTCCAGATGAGGTCTCACCAGGGCAGAGTAGAGGGGGAGGAGAACCTCTCTCGACCTACTAACCACACCCCTTCTGATACACCCCAGGATGCCATTGGCCTTCCTGGCCACAAGGGCACAGTGCTGGCTCATGGTCATCCTGCTGTCCACCAGGACCCCCACGTCCCTTTCCCCTACACTGCTCTCTAATAGGTTATTCCCCAACTTATACTGGTACCTGGGGTTGTTCCTACCCAGATGTAAGACTCTGCAATTTCCCTTGTGATATTTCATTAAATTTCTCCCTGCCCAGCTCTCCAGCCTGTCCAGATCTTGCTGGAAGGCAGCACGGCCTTCTGGCGTGTCAGCCACTACTCCCAGCTTGGTGTCATCAGCAAACTTGCTGATAGTACACTCAATTCCCTCCTCCAAGTCATTGATGAATATATTGAATAATACTGGCCCCAGAACTGACCCTTGAGGCACTCCACTAGATACAGGCCTCCAACGAGACTCCGCCCCGTTGACCACGACTCTCTGGATTCTTTCCTTCAGCCAGTTCGCAGTCCACCTCACTACCTGATCGTCCAATCCACACTTCCTCAGTTTTGCTGTGAGGATGCTGTGGGAGACCGTGTCAAATGCTTTACTGAAGTCAAGATAGACCCCATCCACCACTCTGCCATCACCAATCCACCTTGTTATGCCTTCATAAAAGGCTATGAGGTTGGTTAAGCATGACTTCCCCTTGGTGAAGCCATGTTGACTGCCCCTAATGACCCTCTTCTCCTTGATATGCCTTAAGATGGCACCAAGGATAAGGTGTTCCATCACTTTCCCAGGGGTGGAGGTGAGGCTGACCGGTCTATAGTTACCCGGGTCCTCCTTCTTGCCCTTTTTGAAGACTGGAGTGACATTTGCTTTCCTCCAGTCCTCAGGCACCTCTCCCGTTTCCCAAGACTTGGCAAAGATCATGGAGAGTGGTCCAGCAATGACTTCAGCAAGCACCCGTGGGTGCATCCCATCTGGACCCATGGATTTATGGATGTCCAGATTGCTTAATTGCTCCCTAACCCAGTCCTCATCAATTAAGGCAAACTCTTCCATTGTCCAGACTTCCTCTGGGGCCTCAGGGGCATGGGGCTCCTCAGGACAGCCTCTGGCAGAGTAGACAGAGACAAAGAAGGCATTCAGTAATTCTGCCTTCTCTGTGTCTTCTGTCACCAGGGCACCCACCTCATTCGTCAGTGGGCCTACATTGCCTCTGGTGTTAGTTTTATCTGCCATGTATTTGAAGAAGCTCTTTCTGTTGTTCTTGACCCCTCTTGCAAGGTTTAATTCTAAGGAGGCCTTAACTTTCCTAGTTGCCTCCCTACATCCTCTAACAACAGCCTTACATTCTTCCCAAGTGGCCAGCCCCTCCTTCCATAATCTGTAAACTCTCCTCTTCCACTTGAGCTTACCTAGCCGTTCCTTGTATAACCATGCAGGTCTCCTGGCTCCCTTCCTTGACTTCCTACGTGTCAGGATGCTCTGATCTTGAGCTTGGAAGAAGCAGTCCCTGAATGTTAACCAACTATCTTGGGCCCCTTTACCTTCAAGCAGCGTTGCCCATGGGACTTCCCCTAGCAATTGCTTGAAAAGGCCAAAGTTGGCCCTGCTGAAGTCCAGGGTTGCAATTCTGCTCAGTATTCTGCTCCCGCCACACGAGATCCTGAACTCCACTATTTCATGGTCGCTGCAACCAAGGCAGCCCTCAACCTTTACTGCTTCAACCAGACCCTCCTTGTTAGCGAGGATGAGATCCAGCAGCGCACCTGTCCTAGTCGGCTCCTCCACCATTTGCATCAGAAAGTTGTCATCAATGCACTGGAGGAACCTCCTAGACGGAGGCTGGCTGGCTGGCTGAGTAGTCCTTCCAGCAAACATTTGTAACTGACTGGTGGTTGAACAGTTAAAAATGTGGGTATGGAGTGTTCAGTTCTATCTATGTAGAAAATCTTGGTTAAATTGATCTTTTATCAACTTTCTATTTGTTTGTTTGGTTCTCTTTTGTTTGGTTGGTTGGGTTTTTTTTTTTGGTGTTTTTTGTGAACAGAAATTGCCTTTACTCCGTTTTGGGTTCATGTAGCTGCTTGATGCACACATATTTTCATGGAGCTGATCCTCATTTACATCAACTGCTCCCAACAGTGGCTCTCCATTACATTTTCCTTTGTTACCTGTTTAATTTGTGGTTAATATTCTGATTGAGAAAAAGTTATTTTCCTTTCACTAGGACACTTTTACCTTAAATTATAGATGTGCATAAGTATGTGCACTTGCATGTGCACGTGCACACAAGCACGTGCACACACACACACACACACAAATGTATTTGAAATGTTCTTTCTTTATATCGGTCCATTTAAAACATTTCAATCTTTATTTCTACCAGAGCAATAAATGTAAACAAGCATCTTTTGCCTTTTTTTCACAGGTAACTCTTATAGCATAGTTTTGAATTGAATCTCTTCTGTGGAATGATCTCAGGTAACATATACCTTCAAAAGCTCCCACTACAATGCTAGTAAAAGCTTTGGTAATATGCAAAGGAAAACAAAATCTTCAAAGAGATTACCAAACAATAAAGAAATAAAAATAATACATAGACTTAAGGCTAACAAACTCCAAAAATTATATAAGAAAAGGTAGCATCTAGTCTGCATCAGGCAGGTCAGGAGTTACACATAACTTAAAAATTAACACATTACTGTAGCAAGATTATTACTTCTAGTTGAAAAAATAGTGCTGTGCCCAGAAAGCATGCACAAAATCGAAGCAAAACATCTCATGGAATTTTCCATGAAGAAAAACAGGTTGCTTTTTTTCTTTTCTAAGTTTTCTCTAAGTCAACTCTTTTCAGTATTTAATAGAGAAGGTTAGAATCATGTCCTTTAGCTATGTTATGGAGTAGGTTAGAACCATGTCCTTTAGCTATGTTATGGCACTAGGAAAAATAATCTGATTTTTATTTGTTTAAATATTTGTCATTTTGTTCCTTTTTTTTTTTTTTTTTAAAGAATTACTCTAGGCAACGCCTTGGTACTGGTCTCTAACATAATAATCAGGCATCTAATGAGTATAAAATAATGGGTAGCAAACGTATGTGCTGCCAGCATGAAGTTCTGTAGAATCCATTGTACAGACATTTCCCTCTGGACCTTTTGCCTAACACTTGCCATTTTAAGAATAAAGATGGTATAGAAGATTGCTCTTTAACAATAGTTTTACAGTTATTGAGAATTCATAAGAGCTAATGCTTCTTGTGAAGGATGTAATTGCCCTTAAATTTTTATTGAATTTGTAATTATCACACTCGGTATTATGTAGTGTTGTATAAGAAGAAAGGACAAATGCCTTTGATCACAGTGGCGTTTTTAAATAAAAAGAATAGCTGATGAGCATTCCATGATTAAAGAAAACAGGCCAAATATAAATGAACAATTGAATATATCCTTTTAACATACTCCATTTAGGAGTGTCCCAAATTATTGATTTCAGACGAGTGACTCCATCCTGTACATCACATGTACTCAAGACTTCATTCATTATGAGTTTGCAAAGTTTCATCAATCAATGTGGTAAGAACAAAACTACTTTGGCAAAACAACAGCAAATCAGACTTAATTTGCAGGTTTAAGTAAGAGCCCAGCCGATTTTTACAGACAGTGCATCTCAAGTTCTACATCAGTGAGATTCCCTGACACCTTTCAGGCCCTAAAAACACATAAGCAAGACTAAGAAATCTGATTTTACTATTCACCTGGAATAAACTTCAGCAGATAGGGAACTAAAAATATTTTATATTTCAGATTCCACACCCTGCCCCCCCCAAAAGGGGCAGAGCAGGACAAAATAGTAAACATACTGTATTTTGTCATAAATTCTCTTGTATTTTGCTGTCATAATAAGATTCCAGTCATGTTTCACACTCCGTCAACTGTTTTTTGCCTTCTCTTATTTAGAAGCAAGAGAACAAAGTCCAAATGCTTGTCCAGGACAAAGAGGTGACATGAATTACATTTGTTATTATGGTAGATGTTTATATCTCAAGGATTTTGGTTTTTCTGAACTGAACAGTGGTTTTGAGAATATGAACTCTTTGCCCCAGGACAACAGAGATCTAGTAAAGAATCTAGTAAAGATACATATAATTCAACTTTTTTTGCTTAGCAATGACAAAATATAATTTAAATGTCTCATATATCTACTGTTCAGAGCAACTCTTTCAGCCATCTGGACAGAAAACCTAACTTCTACTGCTCTTACATCTTGGCTAATACAGTTCAAGCAGAAGATTGGATAGCTCCGCCCTGGTGTTAGCTGAGACTGTCATGACTGACATTGTTTTCCTTGCTCACCATGCACTCCAGCTGCAGAGAAGAGAAACAGAGGGTCCCCATCTGCTACTTCTCTGGTTGCTTCAGAGGCAACAGGACTGTAATTTGACTAAAGCTGCATATGGCAGGAGGACTGTCCTGCAAGTATTGCTTCACTGAAGACCCAGCAGCAGTGGAATGGAAGGAAAAGAGGAAACTGGGAACTAAATCAGCGACAATGCTGAGAATATTCATAATGTCAAAAGCATTCTTCTTTGCATCTTCCTACACGTTACATCTGCTACAGGCTGATGCAGGTTCTAGTACATGGGATCTTCACTGCTCAAGGCTATGTGCTGAAGTACTTGCTCCAAGGAGTTTTGAGTGTAGAATCAGTTGTGTAAATCTTTCACACCTATGTGGACTTTCCTGCAGGAAGCAAGTTCAATAATAATTGTTGAAAAAAAGATAGAATTTCATATTGCATATGACACATCCTTATATTTTTTTCCTAATGAAAGTTTTATTTGCAGTAGGATAACATTCAGGAAATAGTAAACCATTTGCAGCACAGCTGCTTTTTCTGTGATCAGCAAATTAGTGAGAATCTTCCAAGGAAATAAGTATTGTTTCTAGATGTGTACACTTAAGTATGGAAGAAGCTTGCTTTAAGGTCTCAAGTCTTTGGAAATAAGTTATTTCCTCCCAAAACCCCATTCCTAAATCACTTAGAATAAGATAAATGTACTTAACTTTTTGATAGGTCTTTAGAATAATTTTACAACCACACTGCAATTTGAAAGCAAGAATCAACAACAAAAATAAGTCTATTTTTTTTAAGTAAAAACATACATTGCAAGGTAACTGGGAAGAGAGCTTTTAAATTTGGTCTCACTGATTGAGAAATCCTTAAAACCGGCTGATAATTTCAGATTAGGTGTATAAACCCTATTACAGTCAAAATCAAAATTCTCATCATGAAAGGAAGTAGAATGAAGATCACTGTAAAGTCTAGGATGAAACCACAACTGACAGAGAAATAAAAGGAGGGATGCCAGCTAATTCACACCCTTTTGTATTCACCGTGTTAATCATAGGTATTGCACTAAAGAATATCATCAAAGACCGTTAAGGCGCACCCAGTGACTAAGAAAAGCAAAAGTTTGGTTTGTCTATCTTTTATTAAACTCCAAGACAGCAAGATATGGTACAGTCTTTTAATCACATTGTTACAAAAGTTATGTGCCAGGTAGCCCTGCCGCCCTGAGTGATTATGTTCCTACAGTGTGTGTATCTGCGTGTGTAAAGTCTGGATGCATGTCAACTCCCAGTGCCTTGGCTTCCTTCCAGAGGGGCACACTGTCAGAAGATGATTTGCAAAACAGTACAACAGCTGTGAATGATTATGAGATTAAGACTTTAGGTCACACGTTGAACTGCATAGCACCAGAAAACAGATGCCTACATTTTTTGTGTCTTTTATGTGAACTGCACTATAGACATGCAATGCATACTACTCTGTTAACGGATGCTTTTTCTTTCCATTATGGTTCAAAAGGGCAGACTAAAGCACAGTGTTCTGACCTTAATTGAAAATATAATTATTCATTCTATTATATACTTCTGTGTCATGTCATGAATAGTGTTTGTGATGTGAAGGAATGATACAATCCCTGCATTGCAGATGAGGTTTTCAGTAGCCAAATGGAAAACTGAAGTACAACCAAAAAAAGTTCAGAAGTGTTCTAGTTGATTTGTTGCTGCATTTGAAACACAAACACCTGCTTTATTTTGCTGTTTGTTTGTTTTTTAATCAGAGAACTCGACACTGTGAAATGCTTTCAAACATGAAAGCACAAGCCCTGATGACTTCAGTAGCAAAGATGAATGAATCAACAATCCTCTAATTTATGCCACAAGTGGACAAATTGGATCACCAGAAGATGAGAGACGTGCATTTTAGTGACCACATATGCAAAGTGTGGTGCAAGTAACTTTCTTCTAGTGAAGTAAAAAACCTGTGCTATTTGTGCAGAGTCACACACATGCTTGGTGTGGATTTGCACCAAATCCAGTCATTCAGCATCATTTAGTCATTTCAGCTATTAAGCTTCCTTTGCTCTTCCATATTACATTGATTTACTATAAAGTTTCCAGCTTCGGTAAAGCCCAAGAGATTTCATCATATTTTCTTTTAATATATTTTGGTGTTGGGGAACAAGAGGCTGGAGAGCAGCCCCCCAGAGTGGGATCTGGGGGTTTCTGGTCTATGGCAAGTTGGACATGAGCCAACAGTGTCCCTGGCAGCCAAGAGGGCCACCCGTGTCCTGGGTGCATCCAGCACAGCATGGCCAGTCGGGCAGGGAGGGGATTGTCCCGCTCTGCTCTGCACTGGTGCGGCCTCACCTGGAGCACTGGGTGCCGCAGGATAAAAAAGATCTTAAGCTACTGCAGTGTGTCCGGAGGAGGGACATGAAGCTGGTGAAGGGTTTAGAGGGGAAGCTGTATGAGGAGCAGCTAAAGTCACTTGGTTTGTTCAGCCTGGAGAAGAGGAGGGGAGACCTCCTCACAGTCTACAGCTTCCTCACAAGGGGAGGAGGAGGGCCAAGCAGTGATCTCTTGTCTCTGGTGACCAATGGCAGAATACAAGGCAATGGCAGGAAGATGTGACAGGGGAGGTTTAGATTGGGTATTAGGGAAGGTTCTTCACCCAGAGGGTAGTGGAGCACTGGAACAGGCTCCCCGGGGAAGTTGTCATGGCCCCAACCCTGGCAGTATTAATTTGGACAATGCCCTCAGACACACGGTATGAACTGTGGGGTTGTGATATGCAGAGAGAGGAGTTGGACTTGATGATCCTTGTGCGTCCCTCCCAACTCAAGACATTCTACGATTCTATGATTATTTTAAGATAATACTAAAAACGCCATGATATGTTTCCAGATGTAACCAGTATGACTGCATCTGTCAGTGGGATCAGAGCTTTTACTTGCCTGCCATTTGAACTAGGAGAGGAAATTATAACCATAAAGGACAGCTATTCCTTTCTCTTTCTTTTGCTTTAATGAAAATTACTTTTTCCTTTACACATGGTGTGCATAACCAAGGTGGTAATGGTTCAAGCCATTGAGCATACATGAAAAATACATTCCCTGCTGTGAAGTTTAGTGCCATCTTCTAGTCTAAAGGAAATGGGAAACAAATGTTGTAGGAATTGCTCCTCAGTTTAGTCAGCTGTTAGTAATGTGAGAAAATTTCCTAGGTGCTCTGCAGCAAAAACATTTTTATGTGTACAGACCAGGCAAATGGAGAAGCTATGAAAGACTGAAACATACTTGTTTTTCCTGTGTGCACTGGATTTATGCAGGGTGGTTAGCACTAGGTCTCATGAGAGTCTCGAGCAAACCCAGCAGAATAAGCTTACCTATTTTAGGAGATCAGCTACTTCTAGGCAAGTGTAAACTGTGATATCATTTTATACAGTTGTTGTTAGGTAAGTGTCAAGCAGATTTTTCATGAGGGCAGCAAAAGCACATCACTGACATTAAAAGAAACTAAACAACCCGAGACCTACTCCTTTCAGAAAGACAGAGCACTTTGTGCATGAAATGAGGTGTAGGATATTGCTTTTTTCTTGTCATTTTATCTAGTTTCATTTCTAGTTCTATCCAATTTCTATTATATGAATACACTCCCATTAGTTGTACTTCATGATAACTTCATGATATCCTTTCCATGCTTTGTTGTGTTTCTTTTAGGTAAGATGGAAAGAGCTTGTTTCAAACCTCTACTAAATTTAGTGTTAAGGAATCTTTGCAGTAGCTTCAAAGGCCACTTTGGATCAGCACCTTGCAAATTTAAACATATTATTATAGTAAAAATGGAAATTTTAGGTATCAACCTGTCCTGAAATTATTTGGATTTGGTTTTATTTTTCTCAGTATTTTCTGTTTTAGCTCACATTTATTTTATTAATTACCAATTAAGAGTGCTGGATAAAAACTCTAAAAGACTATCATATCTCGAAGTTCACTGTTTCCTTCAGAAATAGTGGTTAAACTGTGCCATACTCTGCAAGAAACTTCTGTGATTATTCTGGGATTTCATTTGGCCAGAGTATTTCTGTTTATACTGGTGGAATTCAGATTCCGAATAGTTGCTTCCTTCAGGCTGAGCTATACTGTCTTGCAGTATTCATTGATTGATAAAAAACTAACGAACACATAATGAAAACTAAATGTGTAGCGGTTTGCCTCTCGGCAGCCAAGTTGAAAAGACAAATCTATTTTAAAAAAGTATTAATCAGATCATTATTTTTGTTGCTCAGGGTATCCTTATCACCCTCTTTCAAAAAATAAGGTTTATTCTTGCTTTATCATCCATTCCAATCTATCTGAGCCTCAATTTTGCTGAAGCTACAATGGATAAGGCAAAAACATTTTTAAAGGTGGCAATACAAGACAAAAAGTTTCTAATCCTGAAGCAATGCCATTTTTTGATTCCTTAGCCCAGGTGATGCTAAGAGAGAGAGAAGAGAAGAGAGGAAGAGACCAACCTCTGAACTTACTGGGTTGGCTTAGTCATTTCGCACTTGCGATGCTATATAAAAAATATCTCGAAAGATGAGGTTTTCTGCCAAAGGCCTTATTTACTGAATCTGGGCAACAGGGTTGATATTTGTTGGAAGACATTCACTTGTCTCTTTGTAAAAGTACATATTTTTTAACTGCCAGGGGGCCTCTAGATTATGAAATACCTGCTTTGAACATGTTAGAAACATACAAAAGCAGTTTGATTTGTGTTGAGATGTTTCTCATTACAGCTCAGAATAGCATGACTGAAAAGACTGCATTGCTATGCTGGTCATCTGCATAGATACTCTGCGTCCTTATAGCAGATCATTAACCCAGAGAAACCTTTGAAAAGACAATACTCAAACAGCAGTGAAAAGATGTTCTGACATCATTGCAGGTTCCCCATCCATGATAACAATACCACTTCTACATTAATTAGTTAGCTGTAGGAAAATACCACAAATAAATAAACCAATAGAAATAAATTAATTCTAGAAAATTTCATTTGCCTTTCTCTCTCTTCTGTGCTTTTAACTGGCTCTTTAAAGGTCGTGCAGATTTTGCTTGGTCAAACCTGGCATATCTATTAAGCTGCTCAGTTCTTTCATTTTTCTTTAAAGCTATTGTGTAGTAGGTTTTTCACCCCTAAAATCATTAATGTCACTGTCATTACTTTTTGGATGAATTTAGTCAAATTTATTCATTTAAATTATTGTATTGACAACATGTCAGCTCAGTGAAGGCTGCTCTTGCACTTGACTGTTCTTATCAAAACAATTCGTATTCAGGAGACAACTTTCATTGGGAATGATTTCCAACCACACCTTAGTAAGAATCAAGCTTTTTATTTCACTTCTACCATGTGCTGAAGGAAGAATATACAGGCTGTCCTGTCATATAAAAAGCCCAGCACTTAAAATTGTATATTTATTTTTGAGAAAAGAATAAGAGGTTCATATTGGAGATATATATATGAAGTACTGAAGAATTCTAAAATAATCTTCATGTGTATTTATCCTAAGGTTCTGCACAATTTCCATTGTTTTGAAGCTCACCACACTGACTGTGCAGTTAAGGTAGGCTGATGCTACTCTTTTTCCAAATGCATTGCTATGGATCAAGCCCTTTGTGTATTATCTGGATTGTCTTCATGAGCAACTAATGCTGTAGTGAATAGGAAATAAGTGTTTCAATAAATGCTGATTATTGAGCTCCATATGGAAGTAATGTGGTGAAATGAAATTGTGTATGATCTACAGGAGATCAGGCTTAAAAAAGTGTCAATCTGTTGAATGTGTTTTGACTGAATTATTAACTTATGCCTAGTAAGTCTCACAGAGGGGAACAGAACTTCCAATATACCCATACAAGCTGTTATATTAAGGATTGATTTTACCTCTGTTTCCTTGTGTTGTGTTTCAGTTCACATTCAAGTGTGGATATCTTGTTTACTTATAAATACCATTTTTATTTATACCAGCAACAGGTTTCTGATGTTACATGCTGCTAACAGTGTCACTGACGGGAAACATTACCTTGCTGAAAACTCACTTGCTGCTTCATCACAAACTTCATGAGATGTATTATGAGCTTCCTTTATGTTTATTTAGTTATAATTGATGGAAACCATTTTCAAACATGGAAAGGATAAGAAGGTGACCAGGGGAAGTCAAGATGGGCATTTGCAATGGGGAAATCATGTTTAACCAACAACAACCTTTTACAATTAGGTGACGGGCTGGGTGGGTGAGGGGAGAGCAGCGGATATTGTTTACCTTGAGTAAGGCATTGTACATAGTATCCCACAGCATCCTCATAAACAAGTTGACGAAGTACAGGTAAGGTAAGTCAACAGTAAGGTGGCTTGAAAACTGGCTGAACAGCTGGACCCAAGAGGATTATAATCAGCAGCACGAAGTCCAATTACAGGCAAGTCACTAATGATATACCCCAGCGTTGATATGGAGCCAGAATGTTTAACCTCATCATTAACGACCTGGACAATGGGCTCAGCAATTTTGCAGATGACACAAAACTGGAAGGAGTAGAGAGCATACCAAATAGTTGTGTTGCCATTTAGAGGGATCTGGACAGGCCGGAGAACTGGACTGAGAGGAATCATGCAAAGTTCAACAAAAGAAAATGCAAAGTCCTGTACCTGTGGAGAAACAAGCTCAATCACCAGTACGCACTGGGAGCCAAATGGCTGGAAAGTGGCTTTGCAGAGAGTATTGTGGGGGTCCCAGCGAACACCAAGCTATGAGGCATTAATGTGCCATTTTGGCCAAGAAGACAAGCAGCTGTCTGGGCTGTAAGAGCACTGACACCATGTTGAGGAAGGTGATCCTTCCCTCTTCTCAGCCCTGGTGAGGCCAAACTTGCAGTCCTGACTCCATTTCTAGGCTCCCCAGTACGAGACAGCTATAGACTTACCTAAGCAAGGCCATCCCAGAGACATAAAGATTATTAAAGGACTGAAACGTCTTTCATATGAGTAGAAGCTTCTGTTCAGCCTGCAAAAGAGAAAGCTCAGGAGAATCTGATCATATCCATGTGTATAAACACACGATGAGAGGGAATGAGATGTAGGAGCCAGACTCTTCTCAGTGGAAAAGAAAAATTTTATTTTTCACTTAAATAAAGCCAACAAGTCATCTATAGAGGAGAGAGACATGTACATATTGAAAACATCAAAAGAAAGCAGAAGAAATATATACATCTTTTGGAAAATATTGACCTGTGTTTTGTCCATGTGTTTAATTTCATTAATGTACACATTTCATTAATCTTCTAGTATTAATTATATACATATCTTCTGTAAACTGCAGATCAGTTAGATGCAGACATCATTTGAAGGATGTCAGTGACACCACACCTTCTCTTTCCATTTCTTTTTAAAGATATTTTTAACAAATACAATCACTACAAATATTATTATCTGTTTGTTTAGTACTGAAAACTGAATGTAAAATGTAAAGTAAGACAGGTTGAAACTGAAAGCAAGTGTTACATTCTGACAACACAGTTCACACTTGCAGTGATTCTGAATCACACAGTTTATTTCAGGGATCTGAACTTATGAAGACTGAGAACTATTTCAGTACTTTAAAATCTGTGGGTGTCTGAGATGATTCAATCAGCTGTGACATGACTTATAAAAATTACAGCAATTCAGACAAGATCAAGCAACTTCTTGGAGCTCATCCAGGAAGGTTACCAGGTGTGTTATATGGAGAATTTTCGTTTTCAGAAAAGTGAAAAAGTTAGTGGAGTAAAACCACAAAATAAATATTTTCTCACACATGAAAAAGGAAATGCACTGCATTGGGATAAAACAGAAACTAAAATAATTTTTATTTCCCAATTAGACAATGTATATAAAACCAATTCTTTCACCTTGAACTTGCCCTTCTAAGGAGAAAGGACTAATGGGTTGAAAAAGCTGCAGTATATATAAGTAACAGATGTTGATTCATCAATAATAAACTGAGCTGTTCCCTAAACAAGTAATAGTGTATTCAGTTTATGATAAATAAAAAACTCCAAGAGAATCATATAACATCCTCCGGGTGACTGAATATCTGATTGCATTCTGAATGCAGAAATGAAGCTGTGATGTCAAATATTATCTGCAGTTTCCCGTCATCACATGACAGCAGTTCAGAAAGAACTGCAGATAGGCTTACTAATTTATTAAAACTGACTGAAGAAGCACCTCGTCCCATTTCAAAGCTTATATGAGAATATACTCGGAACAATAGTTTCTCTGTTTGCCAGTTTAGGCAAAACAAAGAGGAATGAGGGGCTTTCAAGCTTTTGTAGGCATTTACAGTTTGACAGCTCATACCAACACGGAATTGGTAGAAATGTCAGTTTCACTGGAACACTGACTGAAATAGCAGGTTTGGTGACTCTTCAGTACAGTGCTGAGACACCATAAATTCTAGGCACAAGCCCGTGCATCACCACAGACTCTAGAAACAGGCTCTAGTTCTCTAGTGTTGGGGCACATTGTAGAAATAGCAAATTTAATCCGCGGTGACTGATTTAGTGTATTTTTCATTAAATCAGTTAGCATGACACAAATACCTATACATTTACAAATGGTGCAATTTACCTGTGTTTCATGAACAACACAACATTTTAGCCACCAAGTCAATTCCCGAGTAATCGAAAAGTTCAGATTCCATCTTAGTGACAACGTTAGGCCTTGTAGAGAAGAATATGGGTGAAATGAAGCTCAGGATACAACAAAAAATGCCAGCTTGGTAGTTACACTTTCATAGCTCATGTAGACTAGAAGTAAGTAAACTATTTATATTATTTTCGTACTCTAAGTTCCTTGTTATTACCATAATTACTTAAATTTACAGTTCTACATAGAGTGCTGGTTCCCAAGCCATGGACCAATAGCTCATTAAAACACCTTCCTGCATGACAATATCAATAACATTAGAAGATAGGGTTTGTTTTCAGTTAAAAGACTGATTGTAAAGTCATGGCAGCCCATGGTTCATTTTATGAAATTGTATGAGTCAGTAATCTGAAGTGCTTGATTTAATTTAAACATTATTGAATATATACTATGGAGTGTATATCTCATCTGACTTTTGTGCAATTAACTGAGTACATAAAGTATGAACTTCTTGTTCTCCACGTGTTAGGAATACTACTCTTTGTATATTGTACAATGAGATTTAGAATTGCCTTGTGACCCTCCTAGTTTAGTGCTTTAATCTGATTAACTGTATAACAAAATGCAGCCTGTACATTGGCGTAATGTTTCCTTCCAAATAAAAGTGATCACAGGTATCACTCCTACCAAAAAAAATCCCCAAAACCAAACAGCTGCCAAGAAAAACAAACAAAAAACCCCAAACCTATGTTTGACTTTATTAATATCCAGACTTCCCTTTGGACTTTGAGATACATGGAAGATCTTTTGAGAAAGCAGGATTTGCTGCTTCATTCCCACAAATTCATTCTGAAAAGAGTTTTCAGGGCTAACAAAGGTAGACATATTACAAAGGAAGTTAGAAAAAAAGAGTATGGAATTGAAAACAAAACCACAAATGGTCTAATTGTTCTTAGAATAATCATACAAGATCATTCTGAAGTTTGGCAATGGGAAATCAATGATGTCACACTAGAACAATATGACCCATAAGATACTAATGTTTTCTAACACTGACAAAAAGACATTATCTGAAAGTAGACTTGATCCTTTTAGAGGATCCTTTTAGATCCACTGATCCTTTTAGAGAAGTGTAAAATCATGATATTGGTTATGCTTGATTTTTGAGCAATATAGCCTTAACATGAAAAAGGTGTGTAACAGATTATTCGAGGAAATCATACTGGGCTTGTGCCCAGCAGTTGGTGTCTTTTTCACTCTTTAAAAAAGAAAAAAGTGTTCTGAGTAGTCTGAACATTTTCCATTTCATAAATGAAGCATAATAGAAAGCAATTAAAAATCCTGAGTGTTAGAAAAGTGATAATCTTTAAATGTGCATTATATTATTGATAAAAACATGGGCCATGCAACTTGTTATTCTAGATATGTAATACCATTGTTTTGCAGACGCAGCCTTCATCTTACGTATATTTTGTCATATTTGCTATGAGCATGCACATTTCCTGCAACCGAGATTTTTGCTTTCAATCCCTATGAAAAAATCATTTACATCCTTTTATTTTCTTGTGTTTGTCATGCTTCTTCTTCAGAGGTGTCTCTGAACTTAACATTTACATTGCTATAGTCTCCAAGGAGTTAAACTTTCTCAGTAACATGTATGATGACAAATTACAGTTGCTAAAGTACTACTCCCAGTAGAGAATGCAGATCCTTTAGTTTAGAACTGCCAAGAAGACTTTACATCTAAATAATGCCACATGTAATAATTCTGTTTTACCCAGACACTGGTGAAAACACAGGATGAATTAATTGGTGGGATGCAAATATAGTTTTTATGGAATATGTATACATTCATACGCCTCATGTACAGTACCAGTTCTAACTTGTACCTCTGGTGGAAGACACTGTAATCTCCACTGAAAAATGAAGAGCTCTCAGTCCTTCAGACCAACTTTCTTTTCCTGTGGCTTTTAACCCTACAAATTCAGTGTTCAAACACAAAGATTTTAGTCTAAAAATAAGATTCTAAATTAATAAAGATCTTAAAATAGTGCCCGAGTCATAAAAAGTCAATTATTTGTGATAGTGTGAATAAGATAAAGACTATTTTCTGTCATAAGCTAATACCTATCTTGGATAAAAAAACCTACTTCTTGACAGCTTTAATGCTCACATATCTCGTAGACTATACTGGGTCACATCCCTGCTCACCAGGTTGGGTTGAGAACATGCAGCTTGGATCATAGTTCTACCCTTCTCGGGTCTCAACAAACTCATGCCCACAACACACTGTTAAGTTTGAACTTAAATTGTGTTCAGGCAAAGAGCCAGTAAAGTACCACATTACAAATCTAACTCTGTAGATCAGATCACTGTGAAAACATCTGGGAATGACTCCAGCTAATCCCATACAGTCTCTACTTCTCTTCTGACTCTCAGGTGAAGCCATCATTCTCATCCTCCTCTTTCATCTGCCAGCATCTTTATCTGCAGCTTCTCCAGCCTGCTTCTGATCTCCTAACTCCAGCTCCATGCATGTTGTGGAGCATTACTCCAATGGCATTCATCTGGAGACCTCGAATCTGTCACTCTGGATTTGAGTGGACATGTCTCAGTATACCTAGTGGAGGTAGTTGAAGGTCCTCTGTTATATCCTTACAAAAACACTCCAAAAATGCATTTCCATTGTGAACAAGCCTCCTTTTCAGTTTCCTCAGAACAAGAAAGAAGATGGCGTTGGAAGCCAGTAGAGGCAAATTCAAACATTTATTATTTGGTCTGGATGGGTAAACTTCGCTTGTCACCAGGAGTGGATGTTTGATCTTGACAATCCTGGATATTCATGCTGAGCAGAGGCAGGAAGTAATTTTCTCATACATCTCATTTATTGATTACTCATTCCTGTAACAGATCCTGGCTAGTGCCCAGGCAAAGTGCAACCAGTCCTGGAGTACAGGCTGATTATGAACGTTAGGTAGAACAGATGATGTATAAGTGTCTGGTGCCTGTCACAGTTGAAAGCAGGTCCTGAAATGTTCTCAAAGTACAATGAATCAGATCATTTTACAGAGGACCAAATTGGTATCCTGTCCATGTGCCACTCAGAGGATTCCTGGCACTGTTGAGTGCTAGTTAGTGTCAGCTTGCTGCTGTGCGGGGCCCCATGCCGCAGTTTCTCATCAGCAGGTGCTCAGAGCCAGGAGCCATTGTGGTTTTGTGCAGAGTTAAAATAATTGCCCATTCATTAGTAATGCGTGTAGCTGTTTTTTTCCAGGCTGTAACTATTCTGATGTTAAAAACCAAATTATTTCTACTATACGGTTAAATATCATCTTTTTAAGCAGAATGACTGCAGATTACAGATAATAGTCTGCAGGATTTACAAGCATTTGGATAGCTCATTTAAAATTCTATTGTATTAAAAGACTCACAAGCAGACACAAATTGTTTCTGACTGCAAACTAAATTAGCATATGTCTTCTTGAATTGGTTCATGATTTTTTTTTAAGTATCACATTTGCTCTGCTTATTCTAATAAGATTAGATTTCAGATATTTCTAGTGTTGTTTTATCTCCGCCCTTGAAAAACTGATGTTCAAACTTCTAGTGATTGGCCTGGAATCCAAACCATACATTTCTGCTTTGAAAAAGAAGAAATTAACGAAGATTATAAAAGGAACATAAACAAGAAAATGTTTTAAAGTCCACTTTTATGTTCTCATTCTTGCTATTGATGTATCACAACTTTAATATAATGAAGTATTTTAAATGGAACATAAAAAGCATGAAATCATGTCTGAGATTCTGGGCATGGAATTACATACGAAAAGACTTCACAAGACACAAAGTATGCTGTGAAAAATTTAAGAATTTCTAATGCAGGGAGGTTATAAGCTCATATTTAACATGATGTCTAGGGTTTATAGTGTTTGAAGAAGTTTTCCAAAATACCTCTTCTCAAATTATAGTGAAGCGTAGTTTACAATAACAATTATGTTTGATGCTGTAATCACTCTACGCTTGTTACTTGCATTTCAAAGGGTTACAGAACAGGGATTATGGGGATTTACTTAGTCTGTTTTATTGAGAACAGTACAGTATTTCACTCAGGGGGAAATTAATTAATTCCATGTTGGATAAAAAGATAAAATTGTGTAAACATTTCTTATCTATCTGGTTTATTTCTGAAGTAGTTAAACATTTGTGGTAATGTTCTGTTAATTTCCTCACATCAATAATCAAAATCCAAACTAAAACATACAAAATTTTTAGCTTTCTAATATTTTGTCATTATAAAGCCAATAATGAAGATGCACTCTCACAAACTGGGAATCCTTGCTCTTATTTTATTTTCCTCTTAAGTGAAGCTGTATCCAGAATTTTCCTCATGTAAAGACATAGAAAAACATATAAAGAAAATATAACTTGTGCATTTTCTCAATTATTTGGAAAGATTATGGTTTATGTAAAACTTAATAGTTCTTTGAGAGGTACTTCATTATACAGATGAGATGCACCTATGCTCTTCAATCAACATGCATTTCCTGTACTTGTGTTGGCCCACCAAAATTACATATAGGTAGATAATCCTATGATACTAACTCATATAATAGATAATTCCTCATTTTATGCCACAGCAGTGTAGAATACAAAGTAAGTTTTCAATTTGGACTATGGACATGCATTAGGTAGGAAAGGGAAGAGGGCAGGAAGAAGATGTGATGAACTTCATTTGCAGGTATAATAAGGACCTTCAAAGTGCAGTGCAAACACACGCTATTGTTTACATAAGTGAAGCTTATGTTTTTGTGGGGAATCAAGATTTTATACACAAAGATTATTTAGAAATCTCTATTTCTAATTCTGAAAAACAGTACTCACAGAAAATGTTTGTATTCCCTATGTGAACTACAGGCCAGATCTTTCCACAGTGTGCAGACAGGACAATGAAATCAACGTTTGCTCTATGGAAAGTGTAAATCTGTCATGAGTTGAAAATGAAACAGATGAAAATATCAGTCAGTCAAGACTTGAAGCCCTTTCATTTTACTTTAGCTACTAAACGCATGTTCAGTTATATTCTGTAGGTTATTGAAACAAACAGAAGACAATAATGGAGGATGTTTTCTAATCAAACTGAAATAATAAATCTGAGTGGCTGTGATTTGTACATTAATATAATTGTTGTACCAAGAATTGCTGCTTTTATTTTTGTGGACCTGAATGTTTATATGGCACATCTTTACGGTAAAAATGTTGCATTCTAATCCCTAATCCAAGAAAATTCTTTTTTTTTTTTCTTTTTTCCCTTGGAAAACATTAGACTTTTACAAAGAAACCTTGTTTAAAAGCATGTGGTGAAATTTTTGTACATAAAAGGTATATTGCAGATAGCAACAGCACCAAAATTTCACCCTAAACTATTTTAACAATAGATACAAACTCTTCTGTAACAACTAACTATTCACATACTATACTGAAATACAAATGCAGATGCTTCTCCCCTCTATCTTTAAAAAAGTCAGAGCAATTTGCCTCACATATGCAGGAAATATTAAACAGCTATGCATCATGGAATTGTTAACAAGTGAAAATTTGTTTTCCTATTCATACATCACTATTATTTTTTTTTCCTAACTGCAAAAAGGAAAACAAAAACCACTTCCTTTCTGTCCTTTTACTAGACCAATTAAAAGTACTTTTTTCACGAAAAATTTTGCTTCTGCCTAGGTGTTTCTGCTGTGGTGTGTTCTGCCCTCAGCTTTTACCTGTTCTTTTATTCTGATCTCAGCACTGCTAAGTATCTGCAAATTTTGTCTGTGAGAATCAGTTATACCTTCACATAAAAATTACACTAAAATTCAGATTATACTGTTCTCTGTTTACATGAGTGGGTAGTTGTATAGGGCTCTGAAAATTACATTTCAAAATCTAAATACAATTTAAATTCTTATAGTAGTAATGCCCTCTAGTTATTCTGCATGAACTATTTGTAACTGAACACTGTACAGTTTCAATCTTAATTCTACTTCCCTCAGTTATAAAATTTCATATTGCTAATGAGAATGTAATTTACATAATAAATGCACAAAGTGAATGTAAGTAACAAAAATGTGTATACCTGAATGCTTCTAATTCCCTAATGCTTGGCAAAATGAAAATTAATCTTGAAGTAATAGCTTCCAGTCATCACATGCTGACTAATGCAGATGATATTCAGGGAGTTAAAACTTTATTTTTTCATGTCCCTTGAAAGAGAGTAAGAATAATAAAGTTCCTTTAAAAAATATTATAATGTAACAAGATTGCCTGCTGGCGTTTTGGGCGTGGATTTTTCTTTAAAGGAACAACTTTGTTCCCAGTAGAAAGCCAAGTAAAGCAGTCTGTAACACTTGAGTATTCAGGCCTATGCATTTTCAGCCATGTCTTAATAAAAAAATGAAATAAACCCCACTTATTGTATTTTTATTTTAAAGTGAATTGCTTTGCTGTAGCCTTCACTTGACCATTTCAGTAACAACTTTCAATTCCTCTCTTTCTAAATTATCATTGCTTACTTATTCTACAGTAGGTGGCTTTACTTACAACCCCTCTGAGAAGAGCAGTGAATTAGTCTAATACAAACTGAAAGACCACAAAGAAAAGATGCAGCTGGGAGTTTAGTGGCAATGTGGAAAGGAGTTATATTATAAGACATCTCATATTTTCTTTTCTCTACAAATAGAAGGATGATCTTGTAATTTAGGGCATGAGTTAAAAATGGAAGGAAGTAACTGCTGAAAATAAACGAAAAAAACTTTTTGGGTGGACATACAAATACTCCATGCACAGAGAAAAGCTGAACATGTTCAGCTGTGCATGTCCAACCAAACATTTAATGTGTTTTTGAACCACAAAGTTGACTTGCATAATATGTCAACCTAACTGCATTTGATTGTAGATCTACATGTGACAATAAAAGAGCAGAATCACACAGAAAGCTAATGGCTTCCATTACTATGTATGTGATGCAATTACCCAATGAGAGGAGTGATGCTGTGCAGAGGAACAGTATGTCCATTGACGACAGTTAGGTTTTTTTTAAGAGATTGTGAAAATAACTCTGCATTTTTCACAGTAATTTATTGTTAGAATTCTTCCTCTCTGCTTTTGGAGAAGAAAAATAGTTGTGGGGTTTTTTTTGGTTGGTTTTGGGTTTGGGTTGGTTTTTTTGTTTTTTTGGGTTTTTTTATTTTAAATTTGGAGAGAAATAAGATGTTTGGTTTACTCTTAATCACACTTCAAATGTTCTAGCTGCTTAAGTTATAAAATATTTGTTCTTATACAAACTCAGGTTGTCCCATGATATAGAAAAGCCAAGTCTGTATCTTGGTTAACTCCCGGAGGCAGGCATTAAGGTTAGCACTTGGTAACAAGAGAGTATAGTAGTATCTCTGCTCCCACATCCTGAAACAAAGAGTCTACATTGGTGTGATATCCTTGCTTTTAAAGACTTCTTAAGAAAAGTTAAAGAAGAAACAACATTTACCATTTAATTGTATCTTATTAGTATTTCACACTTGTGAGACTGTGTGTCAGATACTGGTACTCTTGGAGCGCTCCTGTGCAAGAAGGGCACTGACTGAGTAGAGCCCAGCAGAGCATCACCAAACTGGTCAGAGAGCTGGAGCACATGATGTACAAGGAGGGTCTGAAAGGTACACCTAATTACTGTGAGGATGGAAAAGCTAAGGACAGGGGTGTGTATCTTCCCACTGTCTACAACTTTCTCATGAGCAGTTAGATAGAAGACAAGAGCCAGGCTCTTCTGGGAGGTGCACAGCTGAAGGGACAAGAGGCAATTGACACAAATTGTAGTAAAGGAAAATCTAACTAAACATTTTGAGGGGAGACTTGAGGAGAGGGTGGTTAAGCACAGGAACATATTGCCAGCAGAGATGGTGGAATTTCCTTTCCTGATGTTAACGTCTCAACTGGGCAAAGTGATGAGCGACCTGCTCTAATGTGGCAGCTAGTCCTGTTCCAATGTGAGGGTTGGACCAGATGATTTCAAAGATCACTTTCAACCTGAGCAATTCTCTGACTATAATATAGATAAAATTTTGACAGCATTAAAATAATGAAATCCTCCAGATGGTCATTTTAAGTATTATCTGCAGTTTGTTCCTTGATATCCGATGCATAATTCTTTTTACTTGATACAGAAAACCATGTTTGTATTTTTTACAGAAGTGCTTTTAGATGCTTTGCCTTGGGTGGAAATTATCTCTTCAAAGCAAGCAGCAACTACTAACCACATTCCATTCCCCCTCATTGTTTTTACATCAGCCTCCGGATGCTGGCATTTTCTGATGCTGTGCATCAATAGTTCTTATTTCATTTTAAAATACTAATTAGAAAAAACAAGCTTTCCTGTCATGTATTTTGCAGGTAAATGTGTTTTAATTATGTGGAAAGAAAATGGTAATTGCTAGGAATAAATGTACTGTGCTAGTTCTGAGGCAGTCTGGCATTTCAGGCAGGTGAATGAAGCATACAGAAATACACTGGCTTTCAGAAATTTAAATAAGAAGCTTTTGCCTGTATTCATGTTACCTCATAACTGAAAGTAAATACATATATATATACACATTTTAGCTGCAATTTAGATGTGAAAACAATCAACACATAAAGTTTTGATGTTAGGTGCCAAATATCCCACAGAAATATCTAGTTACCTGAATTTTTCACCATTTTCACTTCAAATCAATGAAATCAGTGAGAGAATCATATGATTTGGATACTACAAAAACAAAGAATGCTTTGAAGGCCTACTGCAACAGTACAGACATAGGCTAGAAAGCTGATTTAAACTTAATTTGGATAAATTCTCATTGTATCGCAATGAATGTGTATTCAGACAAGAACAGTAGTAATGATTTTTACCCACTAATGCATAAGCAGTAATACAAGATTTATTTTAAATAATTATACGTGTATGCGTAAATCTGTCTGTGACTTTCACAAAATTTACTTGTGCATATAGCATAGCATAGAATATTTCAGTGGGAAGGGACCTATAAATATCACCTAGTCAACTGCCTGACCACTTCCAAGCTGACCAACAGTTAAAGCATGTTGTTAAGGGCATTGTCCACATGCCTCTTAAACACCGACAGGCAGGGTGCATCAACCGCCTCTCTAAGAAGCCTGTTCCAGTGCTTGCCCACTCTTTTGGTAAACATTTCCTGATGTCCAGTCTAAACCTCCCCAGTGCAACTTTGAACCATCCTCACATGTCATGTCACTGGGTACCAGGGAGAAGAGCTCAGCACCTTCCTCCCCACATCTCCTCCTGGGAAAGCTGTAGAGAGCAGTAAGTATGCCCCTCAGCCTCCTTTTCTCCAAACTAGACAAACCCAGAGCCTTCAGCCACTCCTCGCAGGACATTCCTTCCAGCAGCTTTGTTGCCCTCCTCTGGATGTGTTTAAGCACCTTCACATCCTTTTTAAATTGTGTGGCCCAGAACTGCAGATGACACTCAAGGTGTGGCCACATCAATGCTAACGTGACTTTTTTTTATGCTGAGATCCTGTACTATGGCCAAAGAAAATGTGTAAGAAATGTGACTTAAGATTGATAAATTTCTTTCCCATCACAGCAACTAGCACTAATACACAATGAAAACAAACAAAACAAAGAAGATTTTGAAAATGCCAGTTTTCCATATGATTTTTTTGTGCCTAAGAGAAGCTCTCTTAATCATTGAGTTTTTTACAAATTGATGTTTTTTTCTTCAGGGGAAAAAAAAAGTGCATGCATTTGCCATTCCCAAAAGACTGAAGTTTTTCTAGTTTTTCCTGGTTTGGTTTGTTTTGGCTTTTTTTTAAACTTCTATTTGCATTTTTTCCTTTTTTCTTTTGCACTTTTGAATAGAGGTATTACTACCATCAGTAACTCCAGTGCAAACTCTATTCGAATTAACATAATACAGTAACCAAGAGGAGTATTTGGTGTGAAGTCTTCAAACAGTAGGTGTATCCTATCACTCTGTTTCTGTCTGTTCACTGGGTGACATAAAATAAAAACTCACAGTAGGTCCACATCATTTATTTTCAGTACGTTTTTCTTTTAGGATTTTGTACAGAACACTTTTATTAGAGGTAGGTCAACCATGAACTATGAAAGCAATTGAGACTTGTCTACTGAATACAGGAGTGTAATTAGACATGAGCTGAAAGAACAATCTGAAGATTCACAGAACAATGAAGAATGGACACAGTGACCACTATAGTGAACTCTCTGGAAAGAAAAGTCCATCTGCCTGTTTTGTTGGGGGTTTGTTTGTTTCGTTGTTCTTTTTTGTGTTTGTTTTGTTTTTAACACAAATCAGAGGACAATACCAGATGCCAAAACATGCTGTAGCAATGGACGTTTTAAAATTTACGCAGATGAAGATGTTCAGGTGAACGTGGGTCAGTAAGTTAGATGATGCTTAGGGATTTTGAGTATTTTTGGAATGATTCGTTTGTGTCTTGTAAGTTACACCAAGTAGGAAGATAAGGTGTATGCAAAACCATTTGCTGCAAATAAAGTTTCACTTCTAGTTTTTCCAGTTGTTCAGGCTCACAGTACATGTTCCTTGTAAACAGTGACAGCAGGTATTGTAATAGGGATTTTGAGTGTCTTCATATAAAATCTCGTCTTACCTGGAAGTTTCACTGAAAGCTTAATGCATTTAGAAGAATTTTCAAGCATCAATATTTTGATAATTTGCTTGAACAGGCAAATTGTTATTACAGCAACATTACTTTGTTGACAAGATGGAAAGAAAAAGGTTTTTGAATAATGGCCATCTCATCAGTGATCTAAAGTTTGCTTTGTATGTACAAATTCAAATCTTACATTGCATCTCTTTAACAGACTTTTAGCTTCCTCTGCTCTTTTTATTGTGAATGCCATGGAAGCATCCCAAAAGAATCAATTTAGGCAGGTGATAAACTCAAAACAGGTTTTATTCTAACCAGAATTCTTTAGTATAGAACCAACTAGAAACACAGTTTATCCAAAATCATTCAGCACAGTGACAACATTATAAAACACAGATTCAGATGCTGGTCGGGAGTTCAAATACTACACGGCCAATTCGGACTCAGGGCATCCCAAAACTTTAGAATGATAATTCAAAATGCTTCTTCCCACTCATAAAAAAAGTGGACTCTCAAGGGTACCCAGAAGATATACTCACCCTCCACTAAGACAAGCTGTCTCAGTCCTTGAGGAAGCCTCTTTACATACCAACCCACTCTCCTCCCAGAAACACCAACTCAACAGGAGTCTCCAGCAGGCTCCATTTATACCCTAGTTGAATCTGAGCTGTGGCCATTTATGGTAGTGGTCTAGAAACTTCCCTCAGCTGAGGTGTTTCATTGGTCAAGGGACCTGTCTGTCAACCAAGAGGCAAGTTGTCCATTCAGTCTGGAGTTTCTGGTGCTTTGATGGGAGGAGGGGGAAGTGTGCTTGCCACAGTGAGAAAGATGTACGCAAGACTTCTTTAGTTACACTTAAGCATAGCTGATGAAATTTCAAATTGCAAAAATAACTAAATTAAAAAGAAAGTGAAGTTCTATGAGTAGACAGAAAGAAAGATCTGTAATGAACTAGAGGATGAAAGTATCAGATTTTTAATATAGTTCTCGTATTAATATTCTGTCAAAGTAAAGAAAGAATGAAAAATATCACTGAATATATTAAAGGAATACTTCACAGGCATTTTTTTCAAAGCCAACACCCTTTTGTTTTTATCGGTTTTGCCATGTCTCTTGCTTTAGGGATTTCATGGTAATGAGACTGCTGTGCACTTTGAATTTTTTTCACCTCCTAATAGTAGCATGAAAAAGCATCAGGAATAATGGATTGCCAGGGCATTAGTAGCACTACAATTGCTTTATGTTTGGGTGGATGATAAATGGTCGCATCACATTAATTTAACGTTTTATTTAATTTTTCTTGGTCTGTTCATAATTGGCTTACTACATTAGAAGTTAGTCATAATAGACTAATTGATCAGTTTCCCCCCTTACCAGAACTACACTGGGTTCAAATGGTTTGTTGCTGGAATCTGGTTAGAATTACTAACCCAAGAAAGAAAAAACAAAGGATGTACATATTGTTTCTTTAAGGCCAGTGTTTAATTTTACTGGAAAATTCTGATACTGGCAAATAAGAGGCTTAGTTCCCATGACCAAGACAGGATTAAAAAAAAAAAAAAAAAAAGCCAAGTCACTTGTCTATGTCTGAAAAATACAGTGGGAATCTTTCCTAGAACAAGTTATATGTTCTTGGGGCGTGAAAGAGAAGAGATGCTTGTAGTTTCTTTGCTTAAGGGCCTGATTATTTAATGCATAGCGTGGTCCTGTTGTAGTTGTCTGTTTCACCAGCTGTTCTTCTGAGGAGCTTGTCTTACCAATGAGCTGTTGGTAAGAGTATTCCTCTCACACTAACTGAAATATCTCGCCTCTAAAGTATAAGGCTGTAAAACAGATACCACTAAGAAGATAAGTAATATTCTAACTCAGGGACTTTATCTTATAAAACTTGGTAAAAATTGCTTACATAACTTAGATAATAAGTAGCATAACAATGAAGTAAATGTTTTAATACTAAGTACAGAAATAGGGAAATAGGGAAATTGAGGAAGGTTATTACTATAAATTCACTTAGTCTCATAAACATGGCATGTACCTCTAAGAGCAGAATTGCAGCTGCTGTTGTTGAAGACTGGGGACTGCTGTGGTGTAAGTTTTCTGAGAGACTGAGACGACAGGTAGCTCTCAAAACTTCAAACATACACTTGCTTCTCCTCAGCTACTAGACAATTTATCTGCTGACAGTTAAAATTTGAGTATCAAACAAACACACCAGTCAAGCCTTAGATTATGATACTTCCAGTCTTTCACCGTGCAGTTGCTTCTGACAGCCATAGTGTGGGATGGCTCTTAGTCTCCAGGTCAAGATGTAGGCTTGAGAGCTCTTCAACAAGGGGGCCCAAGACCAAACTGAAAATCTTTCTTCACTGTATTGCACTGTGTTGGAGATGGTGTCTATATATAGTGTTTCTGTGGAGGAAGACTAGTATGATCCAAAGGTGCTGATCTTTTCACAGGTTAGACCACTTCATCAGTTCTGATCTGTTCTTGCCCCTCCATGTGGTTATTACCGCTTTGCAGATCAGGTACCTGACTGCACACTGGGTCATCTGATTCCTCCAAGTAGTTGCAGACTGTTATCTTAGTTTTATTGTTTTTATACAATTATGCCAAAGAGGCATATAATAAAAAATATTTCACTTCTTACCTGAAATTGAGTAGCCTTGTGGTATGTATTGCTTTGTGTGCAAAGCAAATGGAATGATTTGTGTTTCTCCTTCAAATAAAGCAGGTTTGTAGTAACTTGGATGCAAGGCAAGCAGGACATGTTTCTCAAATAGGTTTCTCATAAAGGCCTACCATTTTTTATTTTGAGACAAACTTGAGACCTCCCCATTTCCATTATCAACAGAAGCTCTTTGTGGGTAAAGCATTCACTTTAAATGGACAAAGAATTTGCTTCAGGTAGTGAACTTCAAAAGCACTAAATGTATCTTGATGAGAAGGAGTAGAGGATTTTGAGAACGGACTGTTTTATTTAACAGACTTGTTACCCAAACAAATAATTATTTATGTCTAGAACTAAACGAGCTCCTTCTGTTTAAAAATAATTCAGTATGTGATCATTAGCAAACTTCTCCATGTATTGGTGAGTACACCATTTCAAATATTTTATAGTTTATATTCATTCTCAGACTCTGTCTTACATCATGTACACATCACCATAAAGGAACTTATACTGGCAGGACGATGGCAGTTCTTTGACCTTGTGTAGTAATCTTTATGCAGTCCTGCTGCTTACTACACTCTTTAGTAGATGACTTAAAAAATATCCAAGTAACTACCATAAATGTGAAATTGGAGACACCAATTCCTCCAGTTCCTCTCAAAGGAAATCATCTCGCTTCAGCTTGGTTTTACAGCACAGCACCTGGTGTTTAAGGTAAACCATTCCACACAAGACTAGCCATTTAGTTCTGTGCTAGCAAGACAACTACATGCAGACAGATGGCGAATGTCATGTGCATTTATTTCATGTAAGCGCACAGATCTGAGGGTGCTACATGTCCCAGGTTTTTTTGGTCTCTTCCTTTTGCGGGATTTCTGTGAGGGGTAGGGTAGGGAGGAGAAACATTTACCCATTTTGGGGAGGCATTTTGGAAGCTTGGTTAGAACAGTGACTCTGATCAGGCTGACCACTATCTTGCTGGCTGCCCAAGAAGTGCTACTGTGCAGCTAGTCTGCCATGCACAACGATGTTCTGCACAGGGGCACCAAGGCTCGATGCAGCTGTATCACATGAAGAGCACCAAGCATGTCCTGTACAAGTCCATTCTGCCTTTGTAAAGAGAAAGGGGAGATCCTTGTGTGAGTCTCAGGATGGTTAGGATTTTAAGTCAGAATCCAATGCAGTTGGCCAACAATTTGAACCAGAAAATAAAAAGGAAAAGAAAAAAAAAGGACATAAATTTTGAATGGCACCTGAGCACCACCATCAGTGCAATGCGATTGTGTGACATTTGTGGAACTATTAAACAGATGGGTTGCATACAGATTGTTACAATCACTTTGAAAAGAAGCAGCATAATAAGACAAATTCAGTGTGTAACTATAATAGTAAACATTTGCATAATGATTCATTTATTAGGCACTTTTTGAAAAGTATGCAAAGCATGAAGAATATTTTATGTACTAAAATAGCATGATACAAATAGATGTTTTGGAAAGCACTTAGTACTTAAAATAAATGTGCATATTTTTCATCTTTTTAATTCTTATTTTTCTGTTCAGAGTTAATTACTCACAATAATGAGAGCTGATCAAATCATTAAAGTTTAGTTTTAGTCAAAAATATCTTGGACTTAGAAATTGAGAAAATAGATTGATTGCAGGTTCATTTGTGGAAGTCCGGTTTTCAGTTAAAGCAGCCCAAGAA
Organism: Caloenas nicobarica; assembly: GCF_036013445.1. Lineage (NCBI taxonomy): Eukaryota > Metazoa > Chordata > Aves > Columbiformes > Columbidae > Caloenas > Caloenas nicobarica. The sequence goes on from NC_088284.1 coordinate 33,829,307, forward strand.
CTTATTGAAATTTAGATAAACTAACAATAAAATAGAAGAAAATCTTAAAAGCATTGGAGATAGTAGCATTATATGTATTTGCTGACTATCACAAGCTGACAAAATAGCTAAGTCTTCTATTTTCTCAATATTCAAGTTGTTTAAAACTTAGCATCTTCACTACACTTTGGAACCTGGATATGTTAAAGTTTCATTCAAGCAAAAAAATAATCTAAAGTTTCAACACCTCCCAGAGATCAACATGGTCAGTTAAAATTCTAACTAATCTTTCCTGGTTTTAAGATATTTATGAGGTAATATATTTTGCAAATTAATTAATATAAGTTCTTTCCTGTAATACTTTCTGCTTTGTTTAGCTGAGGGTTTTCATCAATTTTAATGTAAAAACTCACTTTGGGATGAAGTTAAAGCAAACGTATAGTAAAAAATTATATTTTTCATACTGTTGAGATTAGGCAGTAAAATTGTCAGTGCATTATATTACGGGATAAAGTAAACCAGAAAGCATTGTCAAAACTCTTGGTTGCTCCCTAATATATATGGATTCAATTTAAAAAATGATACTGACATAAAAGCCTTTAAAAAAGAGAGGAAAATAAAAATAATCAATACTGATAAGAAATGTTTTATCAGTATTGTTTCTTTCTAGGTCCTTCCCTTTTTTAAATAACCACAAAAAAACACCCTGAATTATTTTTATTTTCTTTTGTTTGTCTAAATAATGTAAACCAGCAGGAAAGAAATTTTCCTTTTAGGGAAAGTTTTGTCCCCATTTCTATAGAAATACTATACAGAAACACCTATTTATGCATCATGAAGACTGCCTATTTACTATTTGTGCATATTGAAAGAAAACAAGAAATTTTTCTGCAAATACATTAGCAACAAGAGGAGAGCTAAGAAGAATCTCCATCCCCTGATGGATGCAGAGGGAAACATAGTGACAGAAGATGAGGGAAAGGGTGAGGAACTAAACGCCTTCTTTGCCCCAGTCTTTAAAAGTCAGAACAGTTGTGCTCCAGGTACCCAGTCCTCTGAGCCAGAAGGCAGGGAAGGGAAGCATAATGAAGCCCCAATAATCCCAAGGGAAATGGTTGGAGACCTGCTACACCACTGCCTTCTGCCATCATCAGAAGGACATTGAGGTGCTAGAGAGAGTGCAGAGGAGGCGGCAAACCTGGTGAGGAGCCTGGAGCACAAACGTGGTGGGAGTGGTTGAGAGAACTGGGGCTGTTGAGCCTGGAGAAGAGGAGGCTGAGGGGAGACCTTATGGCTGTCTGCAGCGGCCTGAAAGGAGGTTGTAGCATGGAGGGTGCTGGTCTCTTCTCCCAAGTAGCAAGTGATAGGACAAGAGGAAACGGCCTCAAGTTGCACCAGGGGAGGTTTAGTTTGGATATTAGGAAAAACTCCTTCACGGAAAGGGTTATCAGGCATTGGAACAGTCTGCCCAGGGAAGTGGTGGAGTCACCATGCCTGGAGGTGTTTAAAAGGTGTATAGATGAGGTTCTTGGGGACATGGTTTAGTGCTAGAGTTAGGTTATGGTTGGACTCGATGATCCTGAGGGTGTCTTCCAACTGAAATTATTCTATGATTCTGTGATTCCGTATTACATGCTTTTTTTAGTTGCAGGTCATATTGGTGTGTCATCCTTACCTAACTGCAGACTGCCAATGTGTGTTTTCAGTATTCTTTCACCTCTGCTTGGCTGGGGGGAAGCAGGGTGGGAGTTGTACAGACTTTCTCTCTCAGTACCCGGCACAGACTTGGATGTGGCCGGCTGTGTGCATTGCCTTTGCTGGGACAGGAAATTGTGTGAGCAGCAATGGCAGGCTCTGTCATTGAGCTCTAGGGACACACACACCAATAAAGCTGGTAGGGTTGGGGAAAACAAACCAACAAAAATGCAATGCTTGTTCTTGGACTGGCATAACAAATAACAAGAAAACCCAGCATCTCCAAATAGCAAGCATGTGAAAAGGTGTGTATTTTAGAATGACAGCTGGTCAGAGGAGAGACCATGGTGCCTGTTCACAGTACACGATGTGTCGCAACACACACTGTGAGCAGGAGCCTGTGCAGGTAGCAATGTCCGGATGCGGGACGGGCGGGTAAGTGCTGGCATTGGCATCCAGATCAGCCATGGGGAAGCCCTTGGCTAGCAGAAGTGTGGCTTGGCAGAAAAGCCAGTATCATCCTAGAGACCCATACAGAGACAGCTTGAGCCATTAGTCAGTGGGTGCAGTATGTTGCTAATTACTGTGTTAAAAAGAGACAGTGGTTCACTGTTCAAAAAATGTGAAGCCAGCTTTCTTCCTGCTGACAACTTTGGCACTATCTTTGTTGGCAGGTTAGTTAATGTAACACACAGCTGAACCAAATGTTCACAAATCCTAAAGCCTTTAAAAGTTTCACCAAGAATGATTTTCACTCTCCTGGCTGCTATATTGGTTTTTTTCAAACTCTGTAAATCCAGAAGAAGCCCTAACTAGCTTTTAGCTTCTTAGTATCTCTAAAAAGGAGTTAGCCATCTGTGGTAAAGAACTTATTTTTGTCACTCTACATCTAGAAGAGTTTTTGTATTTACCTGATGCCAAGCATTTAAGTTTCTAAGTATCAATGCCTTTTCTGCATATTCTGATGTCTTACGCTCTCCTTACCAAAATGATAGTTGAGAAACTGCTGGTTTTCTTCTGCTCAGGTAACCGCCTTAGGGTTTGGTTTTGTTTGTTTTTGGTTGGGTTTTTTTTAATTTGTCAGCAAAAGCAAATAGTAATAAATTGAAAATTCTCTTATTGTAATTTGAGTTATATCCTACATTCTTTATCTGAGCACTAGCTGCTCAGCTACTGATGCTTAAATGCAGAAGATCATACAGGATTCTTTTATTTGAACTATGAAAATAGCTTTATTTTTCATCTTATCATCAAAATATTACCATTGAGTGGAGGAAAACATATGCTAATATTAAAATTTGATAGTGAAGAGGAAATTAATGTTTGTTCAAGTCATTTACAAGAGTTAGCTTTTAAGTATTAAACCTTATGTAAAGGACTGAAGAAGCATTTGCTGAACATTAGAGACAAGATACATATGTGACGTAAACTGGTGAGATCAATTTACTGAAATGCCAAGAAATGCCAGATGATGAGCAGGCGGAGAAAGATTTCATGCTGAGTGCTAAAAAAAGGAAAATAAATGTACCTTTGATTAAGGAAGGCTGATAGAATAGGAAGAAAATTCCTCATTTAGAATAGAAATGTAGCTTTCAGAATGTGAATAACATTTTTAATAGAAGCTGTTCTCCTCATACTTCCAGTACAAATATTCATCAGTTGTAAAATTAGTTATTAAGAAGGTTGTCCATTTTCACCCAGATTTTATCACCAATAAATGTCACAGGCTTTACCTGTGGAGTAGCAGCCCTGGCAAAAGATCATCTGCTGAAGCCTAACTTTTCTTTTAAAAAATATGTTACTTGTGAGATTTGGGATAAATTTAAAGCTCTCAGACAGAGCTGAAAATCTCAGATTTTATTGATCTATTTTTCCATAAGAACCAAGGATCTTAGAAAAAGATTTTGATTTCTCTCTAATGTGGAGTATAAGAATGCATTTTAATCCCTTTCAGTAACTGTAAGCCTTCTGGTGGATTTTCAGTTTTGAAAACTGGCACTCAGTTACAGCAAGAAGGCTCACACGGCCGGGTCTTACATGTTTGTGTATGCCAAATGGACACTTGTTAAGAATCATTCATGCTGGTGTGCTTTCTGCCTCAAGCATAGGAACCAACTTTAAAAAATATCTTTATAAAAACAGTATTTGGATTATTCTTGATGACCAGCATTGCTTGCTCCCTTGGCTCTTTCCAAATCCTGTTTTCCCTGATAGGTTAGTACGTCACTGTATCTGCTGCATTGATACTCTTGTGGAAATGTAATTATTCTGTTAATAGCCAATTGTTAGTAGGGAGCTTTTTGCATGGGAAAAAATAAAAAATGTAGGTAATACAAAACAAGCTTCATGGTAAGATGATTTCAGCCCTTTTCTACCTTTATTAGCAGAGGAATAATAATTTTACAGTAGTCGAAATACCTTTTAGTATTCTGTATTGAAGACTAACACAGGTCACAATCTGGCCTTTAATAAGGGCAATATATAGCCATATTAAATCACCACTTGCAGAACAGAAGAAATAATTTTTCTGTATATGTAAATACAAGTACTGTTTAAATACATCCTATTTACTTTCAAACACTCATTCACTAATGTCTAATAGAGATCATCATAGTTCAGAACTAAATTATTCATTTGGGTTGTTTTTTTGCATAGGAAGGATGCATTACTTATGTACATTCACCACAGCATAAAATGAAATATTTGCATTTCTTTTGCAAGTTTCATGTGCAGTGTAAGTTAAGCTATTACCTAAATCATCTCTAGTATCCTACAACCTGACTTAAGGACTCTGAATACTCAGCAGTATTGGCAAACTTTAGGCAAGGAATCAACTAATTAGGTTTCTAATTCTACTAAAAATGGTGCTGAACACACTGATATTTGACTTTACCACACATTTTCTGGAGTCTAGCTTTTTTGTAGAGTCTTGAGGGGGTAATGGACAATAGTATTCCAGAGAGTAAGGAGACTTTGTGCCCAATGTGATAACAGTCAAATCAGGGCTCCTGCATAACATATAGACTCTAGATTTTGTATTCTGCATTTTGTCCTCATAAGAACCTGTTAGTACCTAGAAGCCTAAATGAAGCCAATAAATGAAACAGAATGCTGTCTGCAAATGTGTTTGTAATGTATTCAGCAGTATTCCTTTAGAACAGACATATAAACAAAACCATCTGTAAGGCTCAATAAGACTAATTATTGGTGGTAGAGAACGTAGGAGTGAGAGGACAGGCTCTGCCTCTACAGAGATTATCAGAAGTAATGAAGTTAATACGAATTTACCATACAGTGGTTATCCTGGGTCGGAACAAGTATGCATGGAACAAAGTGCATGTTCTAACAGTAGCCTAAAGGAGATGCAGTAACAGGTAACACTGCAAGTATCAATAAAAGCATGACCTTAGTAGCCAAAGGAAGGACTACCTTCCTTTGGAAGTCACCTCTAACTTGAGTTCGTGGCTGGAAATTTCTTTAGAAAAATGCTGTCTCGGCAATTCTGTATATATAGGACACCACAGTTATCAGTGAAATGCCAGTAGAGGTCTGGGGCTTGTGTGCCAGTACTTACCAAAGTAGGTCTTGATTCTTTCATAGTAGTTGTGTGACATAATTTTTGAGCAGGTACACTTCACAGGTTTTCAGGAGTTCCTGAATAATTGTAAATGAAGGAATATTCCTAAATATCTAGTCATGATGGAATGCTCAAAAGCATAAGCTAGAATGAAACAACATATGAAATCCTGACTGTTCATTCTCTAGATATCAAGTATTAAATATGAAAAGGACATGACAATGATCTACATTCACAGACTGGGCAGTCAGGTCTTGGAATGTACTGAGAATTATTTTTTAAATGTTTTCACTAGATAAATAAATAGGTGTGTTACTGGATAATAAGTTGGTATAATTAGTGGGAAGTGCCAGTATTTCCTAGAACTGATTGCATAATATTTGGTAAAGATAAATGTTCAGCATCTTTTCTGAATGCTTGTATAGGCTTTTTGACTTTGAAAGAATTGAAAGAACTTACTTGAAATGTATTTTAAAACATCTGACAAACTCAGAGTGAAAGCATATGGTAGAAGATCAAGAAAAGTACTTTAGTCGTTATGTTAAATTTCTGGAGGCCAAACTATTCCATATGAAAACAAACCAACCAAGAACCCCAAATGGATCTGCTCTTTTGTTTTCTACTAAAGTACAATTACTTTTACATGCTCCTGTAGGAGAGCTGTGAGTGTGGGAAACTGATCTCAGAATCACAGCATGGTTAGGTTTGGAAGGGATGTGTGGAGATCATCTAGTCCAATCCACCTGCTAAAGCAGATTCACCTGGAGCAGACTACACAGGACTGTGTCCAGGTGAGTTTTGAACGTCTTCAGAGAAGGAGACTCCACAACCTGTCTGGGCAGCCTGTTCCAGTGCTCTGTCGCCCTCAAAGTGAAAAAGTTTCTCCTCATATTCAGATGGAAGCTCCTGTGTTTCAGTCTGTGCCCATTGCCTCTTATCCTATCATTGGGCATCACCAAAAGGAGTCTGGTCCCATCCTCTTAACACCCACTCTTGAGATATTTATAAACATTGATGAGATCCCCTCTCAACCTTCTCTTCTCTAGTAATTCCTGTCCTTCTTGATGAGCATATTGAACAGAACTTGACCCAGTCCTGACCCCTGGGGAACCTCACTAACAACAGGCCTCCAACCAGACTCTACACCATTGATCACAACCCTCTGAGCTCTACCATCAGCCAGTTCATGATCCATCTCATCGTGCATTCATCCAGCCTACACTTCCTGAGATGGCCCCGAAGCTCCAGAAAAAAATGTGTTCACATTTCCCGTTGATGTACTGGTGAGGTCTGATTTTCATTTACACTAAGCTTTTTTAACATGTTCTTAACAAAAATGGAAACTACAGTGTCTAATTTACCATGCCATGGCAAGAGCAGAGATTTGTAGCATTTCTGACAAATACTTGTCTATCCTAGTGAGAGAAATTCTGCCGAGACTGATTTACTTCCTTGTAGAGGATGAATCACTTATTCTCTGTAACTCAACTCTCTAGCTGAAAAATGGACCAAAACTTCTCTAGCTCAAAGTGACGTTACAAAGTTACACGTGATGAGGTAAAAAACCCAAATAACTTTATGGAAACAACTTATGACAGTGACCAGACAGACCAATAGTTAACTGTGAAATGGTAATCCTTTGCTGTAAGGAAGATTCTGCTTTCAAAACATTCAAAACCCACATGGACACATTCCTGTGATTTTGTGATTCTGTGATCTTCATTTAGCTCATTATTTAATCTGACTTAGAGCTTCAAAATAAGCAAAATTTTAACCAAATTGTCTCAGAGATGTTGTTAAGGATAAACAAAGGGAGGCAGTTTATCAGTTTCTCCTTATAGGCAGTACAGAGTTTACCAAATTTTGTGTTTATCCTTACATTATTGACTGGCCCAGGCAAAATGTATTTACATGTGTTTCAATATTTTAGGCTAAGTAGAAATGACTTTCATCAAGATTTCTTTTTATCACAGGTAAAACTCATTCTAAAAAAATTGCCTTTCTCACGTTTTTCCAATAAATTAATTTCTGCTAACCTGTGCTGCTGATGTTTCAAGCTGGCATCTGACCGAGCACAGATAGAGGGTGTTGAGCACAGCTTGGTGTGTGTATGGGAAGCCTGTGCTGGGGAGCAGGCAAGCAGGCACACTTAATTGGAGCAATTGAGTTTGGAAATGACTCATTCAAAAATCACTGTAATCGTTAAGTAGAAACAAAATGGAAAAAATTACCTCCCTAACAAAATGAAAAAGAAAGGTATTTGTGGATATTGAAGTGTATTAGCCAATTTTGATGAAGAAAATGTTTTAGACACCTTAACTATCTGGGACTTCAGATCACTATCTAATTTTAGCTAGGACTCTGAAGCTTCACTCTTTTGATTATGCAGAATGAGGGAATGCAGAATAGATGGAAGATCTTTCACATCTATTAGTTATAAGACCTTTTTCTTATACACTTTTTGACACCTCAATTTTAATAATAGCTTTCACTGAAAACAGTAGGTATAGTTGGGCATCATCAGCAAGCCATCAACACACCAACAGCTGGGATTGTGATGAGCTGCCAATGATTATTTTTAACTGCTGGTAAAACAAACAAACCAAAACCAACTAAACAACAACAAAAACCCAACCCAAACCAAACAAAAAAAAAACAGGTAGAAGCAAGCAGTTGATGTCTTTAGAGGAGGACAAAGCATAGGCATAATAATTTCTGTAGCCTTAGCAGACCAAAATATTTGGAACCATTTTGATATTGAACTATATTCTATGTTAAATCCTGTATATGTACATGTCAGCAGTGCATTGTATATTACAACTTAGGGATATCTGTCTACTCTTGCAACAGGAAAGATCTTTCAATATTTCTTGAGTGGTGCTGTCCTGTGGACTGTGTGCTACAATTAACTTTAAAATAAATAAAATTAATTACTTAGAGATTAAAATCAACCTGTCATAAAAAGATAAATTTATATATAAATTTTATAATATATTTTTTCATAGCCAGAAATCTTTATTTAAGTATGAAGTTAATTCTTACAGTTTGGATGACTAAATGTGAAAAAACTAATAGTAATATTAACTTTCTGGTTTTCACATTACACCTATAGTTTTAAGCACTGTACTGAACAAAATAGTTCATGCAGTTCTGGGTGACTTTGTCATTCTGGCTACAGTGGTAATGAGTGGTTACTGAGTAAACATAGCCCTGTTGTCATGACAAGATTGTATACTGTGGGCTTTGATGTTGATGTTTTTTGTTTTCCTACTTGCTTTTACAAAAGGCTAAAATAAATGCTGATTTTTATAGACAAAATCTGGTTTTGAATTATTCAGACAAAACTGTACAAAGCAGCTGCACATATTTCATCATGAAAAACATGTTTTATATGTTAGATATTAAACTGGTTAACTTCCTTGCAGTCTCTGCAAATCTGTAAGTATATTGTACACTTCAAATATACAAGCCCTTGGTAGGTCTGAAAATGGCCACTTCTCTATATAGCTACTGGTTTTATTGGAAAAGCTTGTTGATATCTGCTGTTCATGTTGACATAATACAGCTCTGTAATTACCCACTGTGGTCAGTCACCTACACACATTGTTTAAAACAGGTACAGCTAGAAAACTTTATCAACTTCCTGGATGCAATAGTTCCTTCTTATGAAATAATAAAGCAGACTATTTCAGCAGAATGTAGCATCAATAGTGGCTCAATTCAGTAACTGGAAAGTGGGGTCAATTCTACAGTTTAGCATACCTAGGACAGGAATAGTGGTAAGGGAAATATTGATTGAAATGAAACATTAGGTTAAAATGCAATTAAATTCTAGGAGATCTAGAGAAAAAAGCAACAGGAAACCAATAATCCTGTTTAATATTGTGTGTCAGATGCTTTGTTGTTCATATAGTCATGAGGATATAAGCACAGCAAGGGCTACAGCTGGAGATCATATCTTCCATTAGGGCTTTCTTAGAATTAGTTGGCATACCTAGAAGAATTAGATTACATTTTTTGGACCCGAAAGTCCTCCTTCACAGTTAAACTAATCATATTGAAAGCTATATGAAGCTCATTGAGTACTATTATATGTGCACTGCCTGTTTGCATTGCCATCTGCTAGTTTCTTGTAGTTCATGCTACAGTTAAGGCTGAGGGCGTGATGTCTTCTTCATGTCAACCATGGTGTCATAGCCTGGTTGCATAAATGGTAATTTCGACACTTCAAAATTTATGTCTCAACGGCATTTTGGAAGTTGGCCAATTTGACAGGAGCTGTATGTTTATCTGTATCAGATGGCAGCTGAGTCCGGTGTAGGGTTGAATCCCTACTTATGTGGCCCTGTGAGATATGCACTGCAATCAAACAAGCCAAGCGACTAATGCCTCTCTGATATGGAGGATGATGGCCGAAATACAAATACAGGAAGGCCTGGCAGATTGATTATATTACACTCCCACAAACCCACTAAGGTAAATGCCATGTGATTACAATGGTGGAAGCAACCAACAGATGGCTGGAAACATATCCCACGCCCCATGCCACCGCTCAGAATACTAACCTGTACCTAGGTTTCTTATATAAGATTCCCAAGCTGGTGACTTCCAAAATGAGTATTTGCAGTGCATTCAAATATGAATTCAGACAAATACCGCAAGTCTGATGGTACATTTAGGCAGCTTTTATTTCAGGCATAACTAAAATTTAAAACACAATTGTATTTCTGTCTCTCTCCCCGTCTCATGTCTCTCTGTCTCACAGACCTAACTGACCATGATTGAGCAAGAGAGCTGGCCTAGATGAATGCAAAGAGGTTCTTGCCAACCTCAACCATTCTGTGATTCTGTGTTCACTCTTGTCAATCAGACATGCTCAAGCTCCTCTAATAAATGAACGCTTTTGATAACGTATTCCCAACCTAGTAAGTTTTCTGGTGTATAAAATCCATCTTAATGCTGGTCAGTCTCATACGAAATATTAGAAAAAGAAAAATCTAAACAATTTTAATTTGCAAGGTAAACAGAGACCTGGTTTACAGATTTTCAGTGTGATGACAATGCCATACTTCGTGAATGGAGATTTTAGCTGTGTATTCTAATTAACAGACGTCTGTCCAGATTCTTAAAGTTTCACAGAATCTCAAAATGTTAGGGATTGGAATGGACCTTGAAAGATCATCTAGCCCAATCACCCTGCCAGAGCAGGAACACCTAGAAGAGGTTACACAGAAAGGCATCCAGGTGCATTTTGAATGTCTTCAGAGAAGGAGACTCTGCAACCTCCCTGGGCAGCCTGTTCCAGTGCTCTGTCACCCTCACTGTGAAGAAGTTTTTTCTCATATTTAAGTGGAACCTCCTGTGTTCCAGTTGTACCCATTGCCCCTTGTCTTATCATTGGTTGTCACTGAGAAGAGCCTGGCTCCATCCTCGTGACACTCACCCTTTACATGTTTATAAACATTAATGAGGTCACCCCTCAGTCTCCTCCAAGCTAAACACACCCAGCTCCCTCAGTCTTTCCTCATAAAGGAGATGCTCCACTCCCTTAATCATCTTCGTGGCCCTGCGCTGGACTCTCTCCAGCAGTTCCCTGTCCTTCTTGAACTGAGGGGCCCAGAACTGGACACAATATTCCAGATGCGGTCTCACCAGGGCAGAGTGGAGGAGGAGGAGAACCTCTCTCGACCTTCTAACCACTTGTAATATGCCCCAGGATGCCATTGGACTTCCTGCCCATACAGGCACAGTGCTGGCTCATGGTCATCCTGCTGTCCACCAGGACCCCCAGGTCCCTTTCCCCTACACTGCTCTCTAATATGTTATTCCCCAACTTATACTGGTACCTGGGGTTGTTCCTACCCAGATGTAAGACTCTGCAATTTCCCTTGTGATATTTCATTAAATTTCTCCCTGCCCAACTCTCCAGCCTGTCCAGGTCTTGCTGGATAGCAGCACAGCCTTCTGGCGTGTCAGCCACTCCTCCCAGTTTGGTGTCATCAGCAAACTTGCTGACGGTGCACTCTATTCCCTCATCCAAGTCATTGATGAAAATATTGAATAGTACTGGTCCCAGTACCAACCCTTGAGGGACTTCACTAGATACAGGCCTCCAACTAGACTCTGCCCCACTGACCACAACTCTCTGGATTCTCTCCTTCAGCCAGTTCACAGTCCACGTCACTACCCAATCATCCAGTCCATACTTCCTCAGTTTAGCTGTGAGGATGCTGTGGGAGACTGTGTCAAATGCTTTCCTGAAATCAAGATAGACCACATCCACTGCTTTGCCATCATCTATCCACCTGGTTATGTCCTCATAAAAGGCTATGATGTTGCCTAGGCATGACTTCCCCTTGGTGAAGCCATGTTGACTGCCCCTAATGACCCTCTTCTCCTTGATATGCCTTGATATGGTGCCAAGGATAAGTCGTTTCATCACCTTACCAGGGATGGAAGTGAGGCTGACTGGTCTCTAGATACCTGAGTCCTCCTTCTTGCCCTTTTTGAAGACTGGAGTGACATTTGCTTTCCTCCAGTCCTCAGGCACCTCTCCCGTTTCCCACAACTTAGCAAAGATGATGGAGAGTGGCCTAGCAATGACTTCAGCCAGCTCCCTCAGCACCCGTGGGTGCATCCCATCTGGACCCATGGATTTATGGATGTCCAGATTGCTTAAATGCTCCCTAACCCGGTCCTCATCAATTAAGGCAAACTCTTCCATTGTCCAGACTTCCTCTGGGGCCTCAGGGGCATGGGGCTCCTCAGGACAGCCTCTGGTAGTGTAGACAGAGAGAAAGAAGACATTCAGTAACTCTGCCTTCTCTGTATCTTCTGTCACCAGGGCACCCACCTCATTCATCAGTGGGCCTACATTAGCTCTAGTGTTAGTTTTATCTGCCATTTGAAGAAGCTCTGTATCTTTATCTGTATTTGAATAAGCTCTTTCTGTTGTCCTTGACCCCTCTCACGAGGTTTAATTCTAAGGAGGCCTTAGATTTCCTAGTTGCCTCCCTGCATCCTCTGACAGCAGCCTTATATTCTTCCCAAGTGGCCAGCCCCTCCTTCTATGATTTGTAAACTCTCCTCTTCCACTTGAGCTTACCCAGCAGTTCCCAGTTTAACCACGCAGGTCTCCTGGCTCCCTTCCTTGACTTCCTACGTGTCAGGATGCTCTGATCTTGAGCTTGGAAGAAGCAGTCCCTGAATGCTAACCAACTATCTTTGGCCCCTTTATCTTCAAGCACCCTTTCCCATGGGATGTCCCCTAGCAATTGCTTGAAAAGGCCAAATTTGGCCCTACTGAACTCCAGGGTTGTGATTCTGCTTGGTATTCTGTTCCTGCCACAAGATCCTGAACTCCACCATCTCATGGTCACTGCAGCCAAGGCAGCCCTCAATCTTTACTGCTTCAACCAGACCCTTTTTGTTAGTGAGGATGAGATCCACCAGCGCTCCTTTTCTATTTGGTTCATCCATCATTTGCATCAGGAAGTTACTATCATCAGTGCACTGGAGGAACCTCCTGGACTGAGGCTGGCTGGCTGAGTAGACCTTCCAGCAAACATCAGAGTAGTTAAAATCCCCCAGCACAACCAGGGCCTGTGACTGTGAGGCCGCTCTCAGCTGCCTGTAGAAGGCCTTGTCAACTTCCTCATCCTGATCTGGTGGCCTGTAATAGACTCCCACAACAGTGTCACCCCTGCCAGCCTGGCCCATAATTCTCACCCACAGACATGTGGGTGTCATGATTATGCTTAGTTAATATTTCAGGTTACATTAGTGAGCTCAGAGCTTCTCAGAGCTCGAAAAACTTCTTTAAATAAGCACATCAACCACTTGTTTCAAAGGTACGGTAGATTTCTCTATTCTTGCTTTAAAAGGGGTTTCTTTCCCTGAGCAAGACAGGCTTAACAGTCTTCGAAGTACATGTGAGGAACCTGGAGTGATAGCAGGCACATTTCATGACAGCTAACCTCTTTGCAGTTGTGACAGGCAGTGATTCCTTTGCCAGCAAGGCACTGAGTCTAAACTGGAAATGGCTGCTTGGTTTAATGACATGGTTGAACTGTGCCAAATGATAAAATGGTGCAAATGGTAAACCAGAAGTTTCAAGTGTAAATTTATTGTTAATAACACCACTAGGAAGCAAGACAAATGGGAAATCAGTAAGAAAAAAACAAAACAAAACAAACAAACAAACAAAAAACCCCAACACACAAAAGAAACACCACACAAAAACCCCTCAGCAATTACATTGATATAGAACTTAAGACACTTGTAAGGAATATTACAGCATTAGAAATTATTAGATGATTAATCATTAATAATAAGTACTTCAAAAAAGAGTAAAGAATACTTAACAATTTCTTACTGTTAAAGAGGCATCAATTACCTATTTTGTTAGTTTAGGCACCCCTAATACCATATAAATGAATGGTCATATTAGTTTGCCTTTCTATTTTTCTTGCCATGCTAGCAGGCTAGAACTTAATGTTAGCTCAGTAAAGCTGACAATTAAACAAATCATCAAGATATACCTGTTTTTTAGGGGAATGTATTTTGCAGGAAGAAACATTATGTCTCTTCCTATACTACTGACCTAGTTGTTAAAAAAAAAAAAAAAGATGATAACTTTCAGATCAATGGTTTCAAGCCTGTAAAAGAAAAGATTACAATTGTTTAACGTTTTGACTTTTTTTTTTTTTAGATGACAATAGTATTAGACATTACAAAGAAGTATTATGCTAGTCAAAAAGGTCCTCCACAGGCAGCTAGAGAAATTTTGAAAGCTACGGCCTCAGCAGTATGACATGGTACCACAGTCAGGATGCAAGCTAATTTAGAAAGTAACATAATCTGATACTTTACTAATGAAGGTGGAAAGAATAAGCCTACTTAATATCTAGCTTCAATTGGACTGAGCTGCAATAAATATTTTTACAGTGTATGGCCCAACATCCTTAAACAAATGAATAATTTTGAACAGCATCTGAAATGGAAGGCTAAACATAATCTCTTGTTATTTTCTGTTCTATATAAGCAATAGCTACCTCCCTTGAATTTCCTGTATACCTAGCAGACACCAGATGCTTGGAATTTACTGCTACTGGTTTTATAACAGTTTTTTGTTTTCATCTCCTTGCTTATATCCATATTCTTGTAGCCATAACATAAATATTTGATTCAAGTTGATTTATACTCTTGGAAAATCAGAATTAGGTTCATACTCTTCATCTTTCTCCAGGACACAGAATTTTTTTAATTTTTGAAAGTGTTTGCATTGGCCTGTTTATAACAGTGAACTCTCTAGACTGAATAGACAGTGAAAAGGTAATATCACAAGAATTAAGAAGAAAAAAAATTGCTATTGAACTAGTAAGGTTTTAGTTTGTTTTTTTCTGTTTTTATTAAAACTCTAATATTATTAACTGCTGGCTATTTTGTATAAGTAAAATATGGATTCAACAGCCCCACAAGTTATTATTTATTCAGTTGTTTTTTACTAGTTTTAATAGAAGTGCCATAACTGAATATGTATGTGTAGTTATAAAAATTAAACCACTTTATATTACAGGATTTAAATAGCAACAAAATCTAGAGTATGACCGCCCATCTGAGCAACCCCAAATTGATTACAAGCTCTTGGGAATTCTTTATAAAGAATGAAGAGTACTTTAAATTATCTTTAGACCTCCTAGAAGTCTTCTGAAAAAAATGAAAGGAAAAGATTGAAATTACTTTCTCAGAGGGAAACACAGTTTTTTGCATCTTTTCTTCTTTTCTTTTTCCACCAATTGAAAGAAAAACTTTCCAGAATGCAGGTTTTAGTTTTAGGACAGGAGAAAATGTAAGGACAAAGGTGAATTTATTGATAAGCATCTGCAACTTACCTTTAAATTTAATACATTCCATCCCATCCCATCCTCCTAAAATTCAAACAATGCTTTATTTTTTTAAAATATGCTGTTTCATTTTTTTTTTATATTTCAATGAAGAAGCAGCAATAAAAGCTACTTTTAGCTGAGTAATTATTCATTTTAAATGAAATTTTGCAGCTATATCTAACATGTACATCAATAAAAATTAAATCATGTAGTAGCATTAAAGTTGAACAACCAAATTCTACTCATCCAGACAATCCATTCACTTTACAACCACTGCAAAAAATAGCAAACCTTTGACAAAGCATATCCCAAATTACAGAAGTTCAGTGTTCAAAGTTCATACAGGAAATTACAGAAGGAAAATTGGTGTGGGTAATTGTATGGCCTAATCTCTAACTAATGATTGCACTCCTTTCCTCTAACCCAAAAATCACAGCTGCAGCAGCAATGGTGTCCAAAGCCTGGTCCTGCAGAGAGCTGAAAAATTTACCTGTCCAATATAGTATTCGGTATTTTAGTCATATTATAAAAATAATGGTTGCACAACCACTGTGTACAGTTAGTTATGTTAGCCATTTTATGAAATAACTAGTTTTGCAACTATGTGTGCTCACCTTAAAAACTGAACAGTAACTGTCGATTTTTATGTTTAGGTTAGGTTATTATTACAAACTTCAAGGGGATAAAAGAAAATAATCCTCTGAAACATCTTGTTCTATCGCTTTTTTACAATGAGAATTGTTAAAGTTGAGTATGCATTAATTTTATTAGGTCAGTATTTTGTATCATTTACCTTATTTTTCCTTTATCTTAATTTAATAAGTAACAAACAGTTTGTTTAGATAGCTAAACCAGAGAAAAAATGTCTGTTTTCAATAGCTAAGGGTACTGTAAGTGTACATAAGACAGTTTGTTTCAGAATTGCTAAGTCTCAGAGTCGGCATTGTTTTTTATTTCATCAATATTAATTTTGACCTGCCAATGTATATGAAAGAGTTTGCTATATTTTCTGTGGTTTGTAGTATATATACAAGAGAAGTTTTGAGGAGTAGAGAAAAACCAACCAACCAACAAAAAAAACCTCCCAAAAAAAACAACAACAAAAAAACCCCACAATAAAATGCCAGCCAGAAGGAAGGAAAAGGTAAATGTTTTCATATAATCTAGGTACAGCATGAGGGATTACATCTCGAACTGCTTTAAAATGATTAGCATCACTTCTTTTAGAAAGAGATAGTTATGTAAATTGAAAATCTCTTAGAAGACTTCTTTGGAAAAATCAGAAGCTAATGGATTGTAACTTAGAATTGTATAATAACTTGATAGTGCTAAGTTAATGGTTGGACTCAATGATCCTAAAGGCCTTTTCCAACCAAAACAACTCTATGATTCTATGATTCTGTAATTAAAGACAAGCCTAAGACCCTGAAAGATCTGAGCATCCCTCATCTGCTCTCAGTCTAGCTTTGCATTTGTTGTTACTAAGGTAAATTGGAAATACAGTGACTGCATCTGGAGGTCTTTGTTTAAGTAGATTAAGCTGATGCTCTGTTCTGTACTGTCGATTCTTTTCAAAACCAGAAAAGTCTTCCCAGCTGGGATCCAAATTTTGCATATTAAAATTATTGTCCTTTGATTGAAAGAGAAGTGAGCAGAAACAAACTGTTGCCAATTTTCTACTTTTACAAAATACTTTCTCCACTCCATCACTCTGTCACTTGAGATCACTGCACGTTACAGTAGTATTTCTCAACTAATTTGAGAAAAACTGTCAAATTAACATTAATTACCTTTCAAGATATTTCACAATCTGTGCTAGTATTCTTGGTAATAATATGAAATGAGAGGAGTTAAAAATATATTACTGGAATCCTATGCATTGTGAGAACCATTTATATTTGTATACAGTTTGTAAATACTTGTATTTGTTCATTACACGAGAGTGATAAAGACAGGCAACAGGCTCTCAAAATTTACTGATAACAGCAAAGGGTACAGAAAGGAAGACGTAAAAGGCTTATTCCAAAGTTAAGGCAGAAGGCAGATCACTAGGACATATACTTTGAGAAGAGTTAATCATCTGCTGACGAACACAATCTTCGGGCTCCAGTAATTGACTAACTAATACAAGAAGTGGCCAAGAATACAGACTGTACAGAAATTTAGCATAGAAATGATGGGAAGCGGGAGGAGACAAATATTACAAGATGTGTGCAGCAAAGCTGGCTAACCATACTGGGATTTGATCTTGCTTATTTGTCTCTTTTTATTGTCTTTATTGTCTTTGTTCTTACTGTTGTTGTTATTGCTGTTGCTTGTGTGGGATATTTACAGATTTAAGAGTACAGAAGAAATGGACTGTGTTTTTCTGCACATTTATACTTAGACTAGCATGTTTAAATGCTCCTACAATGTAAATAAATTACCAGTAGGGTATAAAAATGAACGATGATAGCTGGTGCACATGATAGCTGAAGCAGAGGAGATAGATGATGACTGCTGAAGTCATCTGTTTTGTTTGATGTTGTCTTTCTGTGATCTGTTCTAAAAAATGCCTTCTATGGATTTGGAGTAGAAACAAACAGGCCTTTGAACTTGTCAAAATAATCAGTGATGCATTTTAAAGTACTAGGATCAGACTTTTGTAAGAGTATAAGGAATTAATTTTAAAAGCTTTGTGTGGCAGCATTATCTACTTCCAAAATGATTAACACGACTGACAGTTCTAATCTTGAAGTTGTTTTAAATGTTAAAATACTGAGACCTAGAGTGCCTGATAAAAATAAACTTATATAGATTCTGATAATTGTATTTCACATCATTGCTTTAGCCAGTATATCGGTACTTTATCATAATGACAGACAGAATTCTATTACGAGTTTGAAAAAGGTATATTGTTGATGTAGTTGAAGGATTGCTTTGATATAACCTCCTCTTACCTTCACCTCAAAAGCAAGTTCAATAAATAGCTCTTTATAAATAATCGGTGTTTAGGTCAGCCCAGAGATAAATCTGATTTGTAAGATTACCATCTGAAGAATAATTGATTCTGACTTAAGCATGAGAGCTCCACAACTTTTCAAAGGAAGAATTGTTTAAGCCATAATTGCATAAATTTTATCCATGAAAGTGACTTTGGATGCTCCTTTTGTTTCAAAGTTTAAGTCAATTTAGTTGACCATTTTATTATTACTATTCTGCATAGTAGGAAAGGAATAACACTAGATATTAAATAATCGGCTTGTTACTTTGGTGGCTGTCTCCAGCCCTTATACCTCGTGCTTGGACGGTACTAGAAGAGGATAGGAGGAAGCAGGCAGGCTTAGGGAGAAATCTGTTGACTGTTACATTAGTAGGTGGAAGCAGTCCAGGTCAGATATGGGTATCAAGTGCAACTTTGAGACCTGAGAAGATAAAAGGGATTTCAAGATGGTCTTTCACCAGGTTTTGCATTGGATGGTGCTGGCTTGTAAAAGAAAATGTCCTTGACTGACTGAAGAAGAAACCTTTTTAGGCTAAGAAAAGGAAAACAACTTATATAGGTACTCATCAATGGTAAAGGATGAGGACAATACCAATGGCTCAAAATCCATATGTCAGACTTTGTTAAAAATTTGTTATAGGGACATATGTTCGTTGTGTTTATTTTTATAAATACATGTAGGATGTTGCAGTACTCAAAATATATGTGGATCATCTTATGAGAAGATAATATTTTTAAACCACTGCAGCTTTTAAAATGTAAAAATTAAATTTCACACTGTTTCCTATCTTGTTAACTCCCATATTTTAGAGCCATTCTTAGATAGCGCTGCATGAGAAACTTCCCTTTTGTGTGAGAGTCTCATTCTTTCTGAATGTCCTCTGCTGCTCAAAATTAATAACGTACTAACTCTGAGTTTGTGGATTTGTCACCTGATTTATCTTTCCTTTTACAATCCAAACAAAATGACTAAATTAAATGGGTTGTTTAAAACAAACAAACAAACAAACAAACCCACAAACAAGCAAACAGAACCCCCAAACAAACAAAACCAAAACCCCCATGAAATCCTCAAGATGCAGTTCATATATTATGAGATATTTAACTCAATGAAGTTATTTTTGTAAAATATCCTACCATTAGATAGAACTAGTTTAAACAGAAGATGAACTCAATTTTTCAGGAGGAAGAGGGAAAGCATGCAATTAAAATAACTAGTCTACACTAGACCACACATTTAGTGTAAAGCATCTTTTATTCAGGCTGAAGCAGTAATTTATCACATTGAGTAATAGCAATGTAAATAGAATGGCGTTCATCCATGTCACAAGAATAACATATCTCACTGATTGTTAATGTGACCATTACTGTGGAAAAGGTATCAGTGAAAGCAAATACTTCTTAGTCATACCACATCACAGAAGAAAGTCATCTGGGCTTTGCCCTGCAACAGAATCTTTCACCAGTTTGTAGCTAACAGATTGGACTAAAACATTACAAGGAAGTTACAGGAGATCTTAGAATTAAGAAGAAGGCTTTCAAAGTCAATTTTTTATACTCATTTTCTTATGGTGGGGATTAGTGTGAAGAGAAGATGTAAAGAGAGTGAGTTGCCCAGTACATAGTCATCCACAGTCAACTTTCTCTTTTAATTGCATTTTAGGAAATCAGATTTAGTTTTCACTGAGCATTGTGTATGAATCCTAATGGTATTTGCTGGCATATATTACTCATTGTCTCTTGATACATCCCATTAAGTTTCTCTAATGAAGTGCAAGCTGTTTTCCTGTGGTCATGTGAATTTACCTATGATGTTACCCTTTTGCATCCCCATGCTCTTGTATGACTGGTGACTAATCATTCACACTGTTGTTAATGAAAAATACAGTGAGTGCAAATATGCTTTCACCACTGCTGTGACCTGTATTGCAAATCTCCTCAACCAAAACAAGTAAAGCTAATTGAGAGCCTTGGATGAAAGCTAGCAGACAACAGTGAAATTATAACAGCAGTTCCATGATTTGACATTATTTGTGTCTGTGGATGATAAAAATATGGGTTTTTTTTAAAGCCAGAACATATGTGAAGCTGTAAAAAAAGGGTGCAAAAATCTTCTAATAAATAAGGTTGGATAACTCCAAGGGTTTGTTGGTTTTACGTTTTGTTTGGTTTTGCTTGTTGGGTTTTGTGGGTTTATTTTGGTGGTTGTTGTTGGTTTGTTTGTTTGTGTTTGTTTGGTTTTGGTGGTTTTGGTTGGCTTGTTGGTTTTAATACGGATTTTTAAATTGGAAAACTCAGCTTGTTTTTTTAAATCAGCCTGACAGAAATATTGTTATGTCCAGACATCTTATTTGGTTAGACTAAAACAGCAGGCCGTTAATTAGGCCACACACACTTTTATGTATGAACTGCAAATTAAAGTTCTTCTCCCGAATATTTAAAAATATTAAATCTAGACTTTTCATAGCTAAGCCTCAAACACAATAAAACATAGTAGGGATAAGCTCAGTGTTGGAAAGTGTACTTTCAAAGCTAATATATATGGTGCTCAAAGCTTCAGATAAACACTGAAACAAATTTATTTATTTGAAACAAACATACATAACACTAGAAAATCCAGCCTACTCTGCAAAGCAGACAGCAGCAGAATCTTTTTTAGGACTTTTGATGAAACTAAAAGAAATATTATTGCCTTCATAAAACCAGGTAAAATAATTCTCTGGTATTTTACAACAAACCAGCAGGCAGAATGACTTCTGCAGATACCTGTAGATTCCAAATATGGACTTTTCCACAGTTTAGGATTTAAGTGTGATGATTAAAAACAGTATCACAGTGCATATCAGGTCTTCCCTGATCAATAGTGAGCATTCTGCAGACTATTGTTTGAGAGACAATGACACCTTGAAAAACCACACTTGGACAACATTCAGTTATATTAAATGCAGTCAGGTACTGAATATCCAAGAATGTAATGGTATTGTACATTTCTAATTGCAAACTACTGTACTTTTCACCAGTAGGTGAATTTCTCCACCAGTTTTTGATTTTTAAGAAAGATATTTTGGTAGGGCAAATTGGCAGCTTTTGAAAGAAAGCAGTTACAGTATCCATAGATAATATTAAATATAACTGTACTTCACATAAAGAAAAAAATTAACATCCCCATGTGAAAAATCTAGAGAATAAAATATGTAATCCATGAATATATATTACTTATTCAAAGTAGATTTAGGTGTGTAGGTCTTTTCGGGTCTCCTGGGATGAGAAATATAGTTTTGTTTTCAACAAAAATATTCGTAATACCTTTTGTGATATGAGTATTTATTGAAATAATGGTTTTGAATGTTATGAAGTTCTATAATATAAATAGAAGGTGTATCTATTCTCTTGTGACATTGTCAAGGTTTAGTTGCAAGGCAACAATAAACTGTGGCAGATGCTCTCTGTTAACCCTTCACCCTCCCTGCATAGGAAAGATGATAAGGAAAAGGGAGAGAGACTTTGCAAGTTGGAAAAAAAGTTTTAAAATGCTTTACTAATGCTACTAATTAATAGAGAAAATAATACAAAATATACAAAATCAATCTTGACTATCCTGGGGTAGCAGCTTTATCCAAACTTCCTCGGTGGAGGATGGAGCTGGCATGGCTCCAGCAGCTGCAGGGCAGGCACCCGGAAGTACTGGGCAGGCCTTCACAGCAAACTGGAACTGGATTCAGGGTTGCAGGGTCTCAGGCCTTGGATTGCAGGGACGACAGGGAGGGTCCTCTTCAGATCCTGGCCATGGTCAAAGAAAGCGAGACCCTTGTGATCTTTCTCTTTTATAGGGTGTATGACATGGATGGGATGGAATACTTGGTCACTTTTAGTCACCTGTTCCGTCTGCCCCTCCTTGCAAATACCCCCCTCTCATGACAGAACGTGCAAAATTTTATCAGAATTCTTGGCTGTCATAGCAATAAGTCTAAACATGAGCTTCTTCAGGATTTCATTGGTCGTCTTATCAGCACTGGAGTGAACAGCATCTCAAAAAACATGCAGTTACTTAGAAGGTACTTAGAAGAACTTAGCTGAAAGGAAAAATCACTAAAAGAGAACTTGTCTTGTTTTTAACAAAACAGGACAGACGTAAAGAGCAAAAGACAGCAAATTTCTAGCATTTTCATATGTATGAAGGCCACTTAAAGGCATTTAAAAAAAACCTATGTAAAAGTAATTATTCCAATTTTACAAATTGGGATGTTGCAGAATAGAAAGATGGAACAAATAGCCAGCAAAACCTAGGATAAAGCAAACAAACCCACTGCTACAAAACCACCAGCAAGAGATTCCCCCTTCTGTGCACACATTCTGCACAGTTTCGCTGTGTAATTTTAAAAAGATCTTATATATTTAAGCTTCCTCTACCATGTCCTGTTCCCCATATCAGTGCTGTCTTAGCTATCTAAATTGAGTAATTTAAGAAAATGATGTAAAACAAATCTTCTCCAATGATCTCATAAAAAATCTTCTCAATGATCTCATCTAGAAATGTATAATTTGACTGTGTTCATAAATTTACTCAGTGAGCAATATCTTGCTTTGACAAATAGTTTGCACAAGACTTTACTGCTTGGTATTTTTTTTCATGGTGCAAGGCACAATTTCAGTGCTGCATCTATTCTGATTCCTGTTATATACACAAACGTCTCTTATTTGTTTTAAATCATGTTTTAAATACAATTCTTCTAGTGTCTCAAGTCACACAGACTAAAATTCAATCACTATTGACTTGTGACCTAGTATTTAGGCTAGATTAGGCTGTTTTCATGGATTCAGCTTAATATTTAAATATTTTTTTAAAATAAAGCCTTTAGAAATTTGTTTTATGAATGTTTTGCAACAGCATTTTAAAAAGGAGCTGGTAGATGTTTAAATTCAAAATAATGTCTTGGTATTACTCTAATTATAACTAAAAGACTTTATTTTTTTGCTAGAATATATTTTAATTCAGAACTTTTTTCCAAGATAACGTATATGTCAAAAAGGAAGTTCATAAATATTTATTACTAATATTGTAGGAACTCAGCTATTCTGTGCAGCCAGAAGAATAAATCTGCTGCTCAATAAACAATCTGTGCTACTTAAATGCTTTGAAGCTTGGCTACTTTTCTTCAAACTCAGCTAACCTCAGAGACATATCCAAGGGAAGGTAGTTCAGAAGCCTTCAGTGAAGACACACCTTCAGAGATCATTATCCTACAGATTCTTGCAGGTCTCGTAGTTCCTTTTTAATGGACAGCAGATTTGGTCATATGGCTGTTCTCAAATTCAATGTTTATATACATGTAAAAGATCTGCATGTTTGCGTTTAGTCTGCAGTCTACCAAACAGTAGTCTACGTAAGGTACTATGGTACTACACTAGGCCATGCTCCTGTAACTGAGGGAGGGTTATAACCAGAGGAAGGTGGTATGGTATACCTTCCATAAGCAGTTTGAGTATCTGTTACTATTAGGAACCTTAACCCTAGAGCAGCTAGAAAAATATGTTTATGGCTTCTATATAACAAGGAAAAATCAACTATGATTACATTGAGATTTCACTCTAAAAGTTCCAGTAGGTAATTAGTTTACAGAGAAGTATTTTGATTCTAATAAATGACTTGTGGATAATAGAGGATTACACTTAACCATTTTCTGCTACTTCATTATAACAATACAATGAGTTCTGTGCTAAAAATAAGACAGCACTAGCAACTTCAGAGTAATCCTGTGAGTATTAAAAGCAGCAATTTTCTACAGGATAGGGTAGCTAAGGATAAGCTTGAACAAGTAACTTGAGATCTCCCTGCCTGCAGGCCACAGAATGAAATTTAATAACTGGTTTTATTTTGTCTAGTCTGTAAATACCACCTCAACATTAATTGTGCTGTAATTACCTTTTACATTTTGCTTTACTGAGCATTTCAAAATGTGATAGAGCCTTTGGAGATTGCTTTCTAGTTATAGTCGAAATTTAGCAATCCACTAGCAACCCAGATAAAACCAGAGTGTGCTTGTATATCATAGACAAAAATTGTTTATCATAGACAAAAATGAAATATAGCTGGTCATCTCTGCGAAAAATAATGAATATTCATGATAAAGGAATTCTAATACCTTTGGTAGAACTTTCGTGAAAGATGAAAAATTCTATCATAGAATCATAGAATCATAGAATCATTTTGGTTGGAAGCCACCCTCGGGATCATCAAGTCCAGCCGTAACCTAACCTAAGTCTAGCACTAAACCATGTCCCCAAGAACCTTGTCTAAACACCTTTTAAACACCTCCAGGGATGGTGACTCCACCACTTCCCTGGGCAGACTGTTCCAATGCCTGATAACCCTTTCCGCGAAGGAGTTTTTCCTAATATCCAAACTAAACCTCCCCTGGTGCAACTTCAGGCCATTTCCTCTTGTCCTATCACTTGCTACTTGGGAGAAGAGACCAATACCCTCCATGCTACAACCTCCTTTCAGGTAGTTGCAGACAGTAATAAGGTCTCTCCTCAGCCCCCTTTTCTCCAGGCTCAACAGCCTCCAGGCCCCTCACCAGCTTCATTGCCCTTCTCTGAACTCTTTCTAGTACCTCAGTGCCTTTCTTATGATGAGGGGCCCAAAACAGAACACAGTATTCAAGGTGGGGTCTCACCAGTGCCGAGTACAGGGGCACCATCACTTGATCACTCCCCTAGTCTTGCTGGCCACACTATTCCTGATACAAGCCAGGATGCTATGGACCTTTTTGGCCACCTGGGCACACTGCTGACTCATATTCAGCCAGCTGTCAATCAACACCCCCAGATCCTTTTCCACCAGGCAGCTTTCCAGCCACTCTTACCCAAGCCTGTAGTGCTGCCTGGGGTTGTTGTGACCCAAGCGCAGGACCCAGCACTTGACCTTGTTAAACCTTATACAATTGGCCTCAGCCCAACGATCCAGCTGGTCCAGGTCCCTCTATATAGCCCTCCTACCCTCCAGCAGATCAACACTTCCGCCCAATTTAGCGTCATCTGCAAGCTTACTAACAATGCACTGATACGGCTCATCCAGATCACTGGTAAAGAAATCAAACAGAACTAACCCCAATACTGAGCCCTGGGGAACACCACTCGTGACTGGCCACCAACTGGATTGGGCTCCGTTCACCACAACTCTTTGGGCCCAGCCATCCAGTCAGTTCTTTATCCCTCACAGAGTACACCCACCCAGGCCATGAGCGGCAGCTTCTCCAGGAGAATGTTGTGGGATACAGTGTCAAAGGCTGTACTGAAGTCTAAGTACACAACATCCACAGCCTTTCCCTCATCTACTAGGTGGGTTACCTTGTCATAGAAAGAGATAAGGTTGGTCAAACAGGACCTGCCTTTCATAAAACCATGCTGACTGGGCCTGATCATATAGTTCTCTTGTAAGTGCTGTGTGATGTTACTCAAGATCATCTTATCCATGACATTGTCCAACACCGAGGTCAGACTGACACGTCTGTGGTTCCCTGGATCCTCCTTCCAGCCCTTATTGTAGGTGAGTGTCACGTTAGCCAACTTCCAGCCATCTGGGACCTCCCCAGTTAGCCAAGATTGCTGATACATAATGGAAAGTGGCTCAGTGACCACCTCTGCCAGCGCCCTCAGCACCCTTGGGTGTGTCCCATCTGGCCCCATAGATGTGTGGGTGTCTAAGTGTTGTAGCAGGTCGCTAACCATTTCCCCTTCGATTTTTGGGGCTTCATTATGCTTCCGATCCCTGCCTTCTGGCTCAGAGGGCTGGGTACCTGGAGCACAACTGTTCTGACTTTTAAAGACTGAGGTGAAGAAGGCATCTAGTTCCTCACCCTTTCCCTCATCTTCTGTCACTATGTTTCCCCCCACATCCATCAGGGGATGGAGATTCTCCTTAGCCCTCCTTTTGCTGCTGATATAGAAACATTTCTTGCTGGCTTTTACAGCAGTAGTTAGGCTTAGCTTAGGAGTGAAATTGATGCACAAGAAATTTTCCTAGTTATTCTTTGAGAGGCCTTTATTTTATATCTCCTTTATGAAACACTTGAGAAGTCAAGTTTTTTAAAATATGTCCTGATAAGGTGATGGTGTTCTGTCTAAAATGGACAGGGGACAGAACAGAAATTATAAATGTTTACATTTCAAGGAATTTTAACTAGCCAGGTTGGTTTTGGTTTTACTAAGCCAGTTCATTCAACTACAATTACATACAAAGACATTTTTCAATTTTTCAATTGCTCCTGAAAGACTAAGCCCTATGAAAACTAACTTGGTACACTATCAGGTTTTCACTGTTCCTTTAAGGTATATGTTCTGAAGAAAGAAGGGGTTTCAGGTCTGATTTTTGGGGTCCTGTCCTAATGTAGTGCTTGAAAAATAGATGCTAGAATTAAAATGCAAGTGAAAGACTTAAAACCTAAACTTCCCATTGTGATTTTTTTCAGCAAAGAAAATGCAAACAACCAATCCTCATTTTAAAATTGTCTGTACTTTTTATATACTGCTTTTAGATAATTTCTCAGAAAGCTACTCTTATAGCAAGAGGAAATCTACAATTTTATGCATAAAATGTGTTGAAAACTGACCACAAAAATACTGTCATGACTAAAACAAAAATGAAACATTTATCCAAATTCAATGATGCTGAAAGAAACTAAAAATTCCTTCTCGTCCTCACCTGGTATTGTTAGATTATATTTAGTAATTTGAGGCTGCAGATTGCTTTATTTTCTGTTGTTAAGAAGGACAGCCTTTCAGAAGCGAAAGCCATGTTACACTGAAAAGGACTGTGTGGAAGAAGCTTAACAGAAAATGAAAGATTTAGAAAACCTCACATTATGGAAC
This sequence comes from Caloenas nicobarica, assembly GCF_036013445.1. Classification (NCBI taxonomy): domain Eukaryota; kingdom Metazoa; phylum Chordata; class Aves; order Columbiformes; family Columbidae; genus Caloenas; species Caloenas nicobarica. The sequence continues at coordinate 33,856,299 of NC_088284.1, forward strand.
AATGTTTTAGGATTAGTCCAAGAGAACATATCTTACGTTTCTTCATGTATCAGTGGCCACACTTCAGTGTCTCTCTGCTGTTTAAAGCATCACCATTAGTAATGCTGAATTAATGTAAAAATTAAAGACATGTAAGATGCCAAGGAACTCAATCACTGATATATTAAAATATTGGTTAAAATACTCTATTCATGTTTTATGTATAAAAACCACTACTTTTTATTATAAAAGTGCAACCTGTTGACCTACAGCATCTCAGTGACTCTTTGGAGAAAAATTAATTTACTTTACAGTGTTAATAGAGGTATACATAATTTTACTTGTTTATTCATGCAATAACTCAATAAAAAGGTGATACATGGACATTTTGGGGGAAATAAAAGAGCTATGTATTTGTCATAAAACAAATTTAAGCAGAGATGAAAAACTGATTCAGTGCAAGTCAGGTGAAATTCAAAGATAAAGTAAACAAAGGAGGTGTTCTGTCCAAATTGAACAGAATTTAAGAAGCCTAAGAAAAATATTCCAAGATCAAGTGAGATGGCGTGATAACAAACATCCTTGTAGTGAAAGTACCTACTTTGTTGCTCTGTTAAAATTTCACCTTTGTTCTGCGATTTTTTCTATAGTATATTGCATCCAAACCACAAAACAGCCTCAAGGGCTCTATGTTTAGGCCAAACCCTAGCCTTAGATGCTTATTGCCTTTTAATGATGACAATACTGATGTAGTGTTTGAGGATGCCAGCGATCAATTCAGTATACTTGATTCTGAAGCTGTTGCGCTCATGCAACTAGTAGTTTTTGTTGCAGTCTTGACATCTTAAGGACAGTTCATTTTTCTTATCAGATATGGACAGCTTCTATATCTGGTTAGACAACTCTACATCCATAATTGATCACTGGTATTTCCAGTCTTGAGTTCTCTGTATTTGTACTTGAAGGTGTATGTGCCACAATACAGTATTTGTTTACTCTATGTATCCTTATTCTCGTATCATCAGGAGTTTATGCTAGATAACAACAATTTCTTAATACTATGGATGTACCTAAAAGTTCCAAACTACTTATTGTTAATATCGAATGACAGCAATATTACTGGTAGTTTTCAAACTTGCTTACTCAAATTTGTTCTGTTTTGCTCAGCGTGCAACAAACAAGAGTTGAAATACTCAACATTTAGAAAGGTAAACTGACCTGTCACATATAAATTTATCTTTAAATCACAACTTAGTCACAATTTTGCCCAGAACTCCCAAATGTCACCATCAGTTTTTCTTGGGGTAAAAATGAGAGCTTTAATACATACCTGAGATTTTAAAAGTGTTTTTATTAGGCTATATTCAAAAAATAACAAAGGGACTGCATGTTTAACTTTTACTACTGAGCAAAATATTCAGCTGCATGTGACACTTAAGCTTCTATACAGGCTGCAGAGAGCCTAAGAATAGTGCACAGAATTCCTGCTTACGAAAACAAACAACCAAGCCAGGCAGTAGATATGCAGTGTGCTTAAACTCAGTAAAGAAGGAATTTTCTAGCAGTAGCCATGTGTCATTGCCTTCCAGTTGATTTCAAGTATAAGAAGAGAAACATCACTGCAGAGTACCTTTAAAAATACCATCCTGCTGATTTACTTGTTTGCATGAATCCTAGCAAACTGTTACTAGCCACCCGTGTATGTGCTATGTATCTGCTCAACTGCATACTAGAAGGAGAAATAGTAAAAAATTTTTTTTCTATATTTTTCTGTCAGACAGAAATACAAACCCAGGTGTAAAGGGACAAGAGCTTACACTTAATGATGGAAGGAATAAGGAGATACTGAAGTTTAGTCTAATCTTTAAGTGGCTTTTTGGGCACATCTCTGCTTTTCCTCTGTATCCGTAAAGGAGTTTTGTAGAAAATGAACTCCCACTTCAGTTAGATACCTAAGCTTTGGATTGCCCAAATATTTTTTAAACTAGAATTGACAGTAAACCCAGAGAGGTGAATGCCCTTACCATTAGTGTATTTATAAATATTTAATTACAGCATGCAAAATCAAACAGCTTAAGCCTTGTAGTCATTGATAAGACACATTCCTGAGAGGCAGGAATTCACTCAATCATCCTTGGGCAAGGCAGTATTTTTAATTTATCTCCTACATCTCGCAAAATAATATTTGGCAGAAAGTCTGTTGGGTCCAGTACTTAATCACCTTGTGCATTTCTAAAGCTCAAAGTAGCAGACATCCGGAGAGAAAGCTTAGCACCTGTGAGTTTGAGGCAGGCATGGGAAATATCTGTTTTATGTCTCTCAAAGAACCTTGCACAAGAGAAACACTGATAATTCTTTGGTGTTGTCAAGTCAAGAAGTTTTGGGGATTCTGGTGCCCAAAAATTAGTTGGTGATCTGTGGTTTTGAGGATGCTGACTTGGGTCATGGCATCTAACTGTCGCTTTAGGACCATAAAGCCTACACATATTCTATTTCACTTTTAATTTGTCTTTAAATGTGAAATACTTTTAAACAGTTAGAACTACTATAATACAGACTATAGATTACCATTTGAATGATAGAAGTTTTTTCATATATTTAGTAAAGAGTCTTCCCATTTTCTCATCTTAAAAAACAAGACAAGTGAGTAATCCCACTTGCTGAGCCTCAAAAGTGTATCTTGTTCAGTACTAAAGCAGCACCTGCCTGTTTGAGGAACTGGGAGCAACTCTGGTATTGTACACAGGATAAACTGTGAAAGCGAGAGCTACCTAACTTATCCATAAGTTTAACAGAGATGAGAAATATCAGAGGTAGAAAGAGATGCTAATATCTGCTATTTACTTTTTCTCAAAGGATCTGTGATTGATCTTCCTGAATGTGGAAAAAATTGTTTATGAAATACTTAGCATGTCTTCCAGCCTTTGAGACCTGAAGTTCTGCCCAAGCTGCTAAAAGCATTTTCAGTCTCATGAAAGTAACGACAATTTTCTTGATAAGCTATTTTTTATTCATGAATGCTTTACATGGGAACAAGGTGACAGCTCTCATGGTGGCACCATACTTCAAATTTTATCCTCTGCCATCAGTAATAAGCAGTCTGCAATCTATTTGATACTGACAACTTTGCAACACTAAAAATAATACGAGTGGCCAAGACATAAAATTCCTGTATGTCTAGAATCACCACATAGTCTTCTGACTCAAAAATGCCATAGGGAGAATTCTGAAAGCTGACTGTAAAGCACAGATATCAGTTACACACAAAACAGAGTCTGGAAGACCCCTGCTTAATAATAATAGGTTAAGAGCAAAGGATATAATTGTTATTATTAGAGGATAATGGAAGTTAATAGCCTTTTTTTGGGCAAGAGTTAGTTGGAGACTGGAGTCCTAAATTAGGTCCTATTGATTCATCAGGACTTCGCAGTAGCAGGTAGGATCAGTGGCAATTATGCCTAGGCTCAGTTCTTTTGTCAATTATTTTCCTGCAGTCTTAATTAACAACAGAAAAGTGAATGGCTGTGAGATTATCAGTGGTTTTTTAAGCATTTCATTTACCTGCTTGTGAGAAATTCGGTACTTCAGGTTTTATGGGTACATTTCTTAGAGACACATGACAACTAGTCCTGCTGTTATTCAGGATAACATGCAATAATTTCATTTTTTGTGAGTATTGCTGAACACTCTGCCCTGCAATAGGCAATCATTTGGTTCTTCTATATGGCAAAGGTTCTCAGCTTCAATTTTTTTAAGCTATGTTTATGGTCTCATTCTAAAGGTCTTGCTGAAGTTTCTGTACAGGTCAGGTGTCTGATACAGCCGCTGAGGTCACATGATTTCCAGGTCTGATCCTAGCATGTCACATTCTGTGCAGTAAGCCAAATCACCTTTGTTCCAGCTGCTTGGTATAGGCAGACTATAGAACTGGATGAACACCACCTGTTGTCAGTCAAATACAACTTAAATGCAGTCAAAACAGCCTAATATTACACTACACATCTGACAGTGTTTCTACTATTTTCCAAGATCTACAAATCCGAAGTACATAGTTTAGAAGATAACTACCCAAGCAAAGAGGCATCATACCCTATGATTAAAACTGATGAAAGGTGTAATAAAAGAAATATATTAAAATTACAGATTTTCCTCATGTACCAGTAGAGCTGCATCCTACAATCTACATGTCATATTATTTTAGATTCTCTTAGTAATGGCTATAGAAGAGCCTTTTTTCTGCATTATCCTCAAAGGCAAAAAGATACCTACTTTTCATGTAACAGCTGTCAAATACTCTTCTGTAAGTTCAGAATTCCAGCACACCGCTTGCTAGAAAATCAATCACGACACTTCTGATAATTTTACAAATGAAGCTAATGTCAGATTAATCAAGTCTTTTGCTTCCATGGACCTCATCTCCTAGGTAATTGTTCCTCTGGGCCTTCTGCCTAACAGCATGCTAACAGAAGAAACAGGAGCTGATAGAACTGCAGAATTTTCGAACAAGAGTAAATCAAGGGAAAAATAATGCATTTTTCTATGAGGAAAGCCTGTCTTTCTTGTAGCACAAGATAGAAAATATTTATTATACTGGAATATATTTACTGTATAGGTGTTACTGTATAGGTAAGAAAACTGGTATAGCAACACACTTTGCAGGCTCACTCAGATTCTGATTAAGTCAGTGAGAACCTGGTCATTAATTTCTGGAATATATACATGTTGAACATGCTTAATGTTTCATTGAAATTAGTAGAACTACCCAAGTCTTGTGCTCCATGCCTACGTAGTTAGTTACACATAGTTAAATTCATTATTTACTGGAAAAAAATTGTTCTTATACATGTTTTCCCCTTCCACATGAGTATTAGCCTTTTAATGATCTCCTAAGTCTCACAAAACTAATTAGATAAAATATAGTAGCTGGCTGGAGTAGAATAGTTTACTAGCTGTTACATTTAATGTGGAAAATAAATCGTTTTTGCCCAGGTATTCAAAATACTTAGCTTCCACACCTACTGTTTAGTTTGAGAGAAGCTAGGGCACTAGATACCATTATACATTGGTTTTTACTCTTTGTACTTCAAAGGAAAAATAAATTTACAATAACTGATATTTACACCAGGTCCTCTATATAAGCTTTAGTTTTACAAGACAATCCTGTTTTAATCACAATAAAACACAAGTCTTTATTGATGATTTCAATCAACACAGTATTTACTAGGGTTACCAAACAACTGATAAAGGCAGGAATCTATCTAGAGTGTTGGCAGATAAGTACTACTAATCTATGAAATTAGCATGATATAAATTGGGTAGTGATCTTGATTTAACATTGTTGGATTGTTAAGTTTTCTAGAGATGAAATTCACCTGTTCTAAGAAAAAAAATCTGTGCAATAAACACACAACCAGAGTGGATTAACTGCTGAGCCACAGTTCTGACAGTGACAGGACTCAGATCTCCTGCTTTTCCGTGTTATTGGCAGTGACTGAACAATTAGTATCATTAGAAATAGTTCCTGAAAAATTGCAATGTATGCTTTAAAATGAGTTTCATAAAACTTTTTCTCAAACAAATTAACTCGCATTTAAGGTGACACATTAAGAATGAGATCTAAAGACTTAGAATATGGGTGTAGATGTCTGCATCCATAATTCACTTTTCCTGTCTCCAGTATTCTCTGCTCACTAACGTTTTAACTTAGTAGGTAAATACTTTTTGAACCTGAAAGTGCCTGTGAATATTTAGTCCTTTTTGTACCACAACTGCTCCCCGGGGTCCTTAAAAATAGTGACACACCACCTGACATGGTCTCAGTTTGATATGCAAGCTTCTGGTTAATTTAATTCATGCCAGCAGGATGAGGGCATCATAAATATTTATAGATTTCTGTGGATTAAATATTGGCAGATTACATAAACAGTGGTATTTATACCCCTTTGTATCATACCACAGTGGATATGTAAGGAACAAACATGTTTCTCTAGCGATGTCATCTGCTTATTGTATCTAGACAAGACATTTGTAAAACACCCACACAACTTGGTGAACTAACAGTCGAGAAGTAATTAGTTGCAACACCGGCCAAACTTTAGTAGATATCATGGTAAGCATGACCAGGCTGGTTTTATTTGTTTTTAAGACCCCTGGAGGCTTCAAGACTGGGGTGGAATAAGACAGTCCAGGTATTTAATAGTGTTGGCAGGAGGCAAATTACATAGCATATGGACTTTACATATGACAGTGCATAACTGGCATTGAGATGAACTCTAAGATAAAGAACTTTTCAGACATAGTCTAGTATAGGAAGATATATTTCATGTTCCAGGTTGGCCTTCCAGGTTCTACCTTTTCATAAAAAGTAGAGAATTACAAGGGAGACATTGTTTTCAATTTAATGTAAAATTTGTAGGTAGAGAATTGAGAAATGGAGGTGCTGAAAAAACTTGAGTACTACATAGTTCTTGCAGTGTTACCATTTTAAATATGTATATGTCCTCAGTAAGACACTTATAAAGTCCTAATCATCGTAAGTTCTGTCTGCTTATGAAACAGAGTTAATACTATATTTGCAAATCAGGCTACATTTCATCATGTTCCTCAATAACAAAAATTGAACTGACAACCATTTAAAAAGGTACCTGGAATTAATTTTCTTAACTTAAAATCAAAGTGACCCAGAATTGATTTGCAAAGAGCCTGCATTTTGTTACTATTGTGGCAAAATGCATCAAAAAATCAGCTTGATTTGAAGCTGTGATAAAGTTCCCTGCAGTGCTTCTGCATTTATATTCATGAAGATGCCATTAGGAGCTAGAATTTATTCAAAGTGCCAGAAGTCCTTTAAGAATGTCTCAAGCTAAACATGCAATAATTAAGAAGGTCTCAGATTTCCCACAAGGCTGCTTCTTTTTCATTAATTCAGGAAAGGATTTGCAGGCCTTCTCCACAGATACAAAACACAATCAAATAATAAAAATAGCTGAGTTTAGCTGAAAACAATATTCATGGTGAATTAAACTGAGATTTCATAAGCTGGTTTGAACACAGGTTACCTGAATTTAAGATTGCTATGGACATCTCTGTTAGAGATCTGTCACTTGATTGCATCATTGTAAAGTATTTTTTCCATCTGGAAATACTGTGAGGACCTAGGTGCAAGATCAGCAGGTCAGCTCAAATTTAAGGGCAAGGTGGGAAACTTTAAGACCAGTAATGATGCTATTAGTTCCTGATAATGCTTCATTCTGCTTTTTCCTCATTAGAGCAGGAATATTCCTGCCATCTCTGGGTACAGTTACATGTTGCTTTTGTTTTCTCATTTTCTGAGTTTCTGTTGCTTGCTCAACTGTTACTCTGTAGTGGTTTACCCTTTAAACTTCTCAGTGCAGCACAGTCCACATAGATCTCTGTGGAACAGCCTGGAAAATCCATCTACAAAGTCAGTAGTTCAACTGTCAGCAAACTGGCATAAATTTTGACTGGAGGCGGAATTTGTTACAAAATTGTCTAGCCTAAAAGAGTAGCTATTTCATACCCAAGAATTCATTTTAAAATTTTCTAGAAAAAGAAGGGTGTCTTGGAAGGATCAGCAAATTGCTCAAGTTGACCCTGTTTGGGCATGAGTGTTGGACTAGAAGATCTCAGGATGTCCCCGCCAACCTCAGCCGTAGTGTGACTCTGTAATACAGGATTCTCATGGTAAAGTGGTGGCTCAGCTTATGAATTCAGATGTTAGTTCATAAAAATATTTCAGTATAATTTCAGACACATTAGTAAGCATTTCTTAATCAGTAAGGTTATAACAGAAATGCCAGGCTAAACCCCAACCATACAGCACAAAGAATTTTAAGTAATATATGTGATTTTTTTTTAACTAGCTCCTCATATCAGGAATGGAAATTGATATTCTTCTGTGGAATGAAACATACTGGGCTTATTTGTTTGGTTGGTTTGGATTGCTTTATTTTTTCTTCCTTCTACTGCAATGAATTCTCCTTTTCCCTCCACAGGACTCCTTCATATCTTATTGAATAAATGGAATGTATTAAATTACCGTAGAATCTTTTTAGAGCTATAAACATCTCATTTCTAACTATTTTTTCCCAGCTCTGATGCATTTTTGATGTGCATTCATGGCTTCACAATAGACAGCTTAACCAATGGGATTTTAATATATTTATTAAATATGACATTTCAGGTGCAATAACTTAAAATTACTTTTTTTTTTGGCTGATGGTGAGATTTTGCATATATCCCAAATCTGTGCTCTGTACAGACATTTAACTTAAATAATGTATAAATGAAGAAATGCAACACTGCTGGGTATAATGAGACTTTCTTGTGACCAATTTTTTTTGTTATCTACCTCTGCATTGTCACTGGAGTTTATGCAAATATGCTAGACTCACTGCAATGGTACCGGAATACTTTCTAATGTGAAAACCTTAACAATGGAAAGATCATTAGAGTTATTTCTGTAACAGAACCTGCTGCTTCCATTATTGACAGCTTCTGGAAGGAAATAAATAGATATTTTAGTATGGCATAATATTTTACTTTAGCTTCATAGCTTTATTTAATGCATGAACTTTAAATATATATCTTGTATTAGTATCTAAACTGTTACCCACTCCACTAGATTTTCCAGCAAATAGTGTTTGAATCAAATCAGAATTCTTATGAAAACAGCTTTAAAATGTGAAATGTCTATTCTCCACAGAGACCATTATGTCCAATTTAAATCTCAAGACCCTGTACACTGTGCTCATGTTTAACATATATAACATTTGCCTAAAAATAGTTACATATCTGCTTATTAATCTTAAGGATTCAACAAAGGGACAAAACATAAGACCTAATTGATTAAACATTTTAAAATGCTTTCCCAGATTAATTCCTTATTTGCTAAGGACAGGCAGAAAAATAATGGTGAATCCCAAGAACACTTTGCTGCTGATTACACAAAACTTTTGTTGCATATGTATGGATTCAGATTAAGTAGGCTTATGGCAGAGTATGAAACAATTCTTAGCCATGGAAAGAAACAAGACTAATTAAAAATGACTGTATGAGACACGAGAACTGGTCCATAAAGGACTGTTTAATACATGTTTTATTCTAGTGAAGATAAAGCAATGATTAGAGAGCTTACCTGGAACTCCTCACATACTGTTAAGCAAAATAAAGATCTGGATCTCATTCATTGTGCTCCCAGTGACTGCTGTAACTGCAAGGCATTTATTACAACATTTATCTCTCTCTTCCCTCCATCATCATCTGTATATATCCTTCTCTCACAGGCACACCTGGGAGACAATACATACCAGCGTGTCTCTCTCTTGGAGGACTGTTTGGTTCCCTGTCCTTCTTCATTTCCTTACTTATTGAACAAAGAATTCCAAAACCGCAAACTACTAGTAGAATAAAATCAATACAAAGGCTATAAATGGCTACAAACAGTTTTTTTAGAAAGCATATACTGTGACACTCTTCACCTGCAATCCAGATGCAGAAAGTCTGTTTGGGCTTTTGCACCCATTGCCACTTTGATGAGTTTGTCTTCTCAAACTCTGGTAGTAAACAGCTGTGTTAAAATTCAAACTAGTGTGTCAGTCCAGTCATTTTGTAGAAAACCATATGCTTTATGCAAAAAGTATTAGAGTAGTAAGTATTTAAAAAAAAATAAATTCAGCAAAGCCATCATTGTTTATAGAGCACAGAGTCCTTGAATTATGAAAATGATTACAAGTGTTTACATCTAGCTATAAACACTGGGTGTCTCCATTTTAAGCCAGATTCCAATATACTCATAAAAAAGAACGTCATAATAATAAACGTACCATGAAGTCCTATGATGCATTGTACACCTCCTCACTACTGCATCGTTGTTTGGAATATTCTTAGCCATGAATTCATGCATATACAGTGAATTATATTACTTTAAAATGCACAACAGTAGCTCTTTGAGACAAGTTTTCACGAAAATTCAGCAATATTTGATATTATGAAAAATAAAATAAAAATCTTAAGGTATCTTTGATTAAGCGGTCTCATGAACTATGAGTCAGAAAGCTTATTGACATTGGAGTTTAGCAGTCTGAATTTGTCTGTGAGAAATACATTTTAAAGCAAGTGTCATATCAAGGGGAACTTCAAGTGGTGCTGCTAATAAAAGCAAAACAAACCCTTCTTCCTTCAAAACAACACACTAGCCATGGCTATCCACTATCAAACACTTAACAAGAATATTTTATAATTAAAAAAAAAAAGACAACAGCATCACGAAAACGTCAGCATGATTTTCCTCAACCTTTAACTAGTTCATGGATTGTTAAATTACAACTAAAAAGACCAGACTTTTAAATACAACCATAGTATTCCTTGGGAGAAAACTCTTCTTAATATGTATTGACAATAGTAACAATTCTTTTAGCTTACATAACTTTTCTGCCAACAGCAAGATTCATTCATTCGCTTCTAATCTTTTCCTTTTAATTGTTGGCCATATTCAAGGGTGTTGTTCAGGGGTTTGAGTTTTCTAACACATATAGTGGATGCAGTATTTCTGTGCAAGTGCAAGGCTACTTGAGATACCTGGAGAAATCATACTCAAAATCTAAATAAGTTCTAGAATCAGATATATTATTAACTCAGCATTTTTATTATTTAAAAAAACCCAAACCCAAACCAAAACCAAACCAAAAAACCAAACCAAACAAACCCCCAAAAGAAACAAACAAAACCCAACAAAAACAAACAAACAAACAAACAAACACCAAAACCCCCCACCAACAAAATGACAATAACAAAAAACACACACACAAAAAGTTGCTTTAAATTCAGAAATTAATACCTGAAATCTCTCATAGTTTTGAAGTGGTGGTTGAAAACCTTTAACCAGAATCTTCTGTTTCATGGAAGTTGTTACTGGATTTAATAACTATTATGTCCACCCTAATTTCAGGCTGTTTTAATAGAACTTCCATTCACAATCCAACTAAAGAAAATATCCTGCTCTGTAGAAATAACTGGGGAAGGATTCCTCATTATCCTTTCAAGGTTTCAAGGTTTTAGAACAACACAGGAATCACCAGAACAGTCAAATGGTCCTTGAGGAAAAGATCTGTAGACTGAGAGAAAAAGAAAGCACCTAGAATAAAAGCAAGAAAGTAATGCCATGCCAAGGCTGAAGAAAGAAACAAAAGGAATGATTTTTCTTCCTAGAGAGAATTATAAACTAGGATCAAGAGAGAGAACAATAGAGGATGGTGTCTACACGTAAGGCAGTTGTGACATTTGAGCCAGTGAGAGTGTGAATGACTGAAAATAGAAAAACAGGGAGAATGCATGAGATAAGGATTTTTTTTCCAGCAGTAAGCATGGTAGGACAGTGTTCTCTTCATGCCTTGACCAGACTTTTAAGCTCCCACTGTGAAAAACCTGTTTTTTAAACAGATTTAATAGTGTAGTCTGTTTCTAGGCCTCAAACCATCCTATGCTTACTTATTTCTCTGTATAAGAGCAATGGTATGTAATCTCAGATGTTAGTAGTCAGGAAGAGGTTAAGAGAATAGATACTTTGTGCTGATTTTAATCATTCTATTTAGCAGCTCTCAGGTTTGGGACATTTTTCAGGATTTTCCTTTGCAGACATTACTATGTCAGCAAAACAAAGTTCAGCCAATTTTGTTACATTTGTGTCTCACATACCCTTGAGATGAGGAAGTGTGTTTTGAGTTTGAAGTTTTTTGCGGACAGAAAATGGGATTTATATAGTTTGGTTGTATGAGTCACACTGAGTATATGAATGCCTTGTTATGTGAGTGTGAAGTTGTACACAAAATGTATTAAAATGTAGTGAGTTGGGTCCAATGGTGTTACGTGGCTCTGCCAGGAATAACAGTACAAGATCATTTACCTTGGTCAGCTATTACAACAAACCCCATGTATTTAGGGGGCTGGTGAATATTTAGGGGAAAAAAAAAAAATATATATATATGCTTTCATTTGAAAAAGCAAGACTGAAATGTACAGGAGAAAAGCATAAATGAAAAATATTGAAAAAACATAGTTCTTCCTTTCACATACAGAATACAATTTACATTGATTATTTTTTGGTAAACAATATATGTCTAATTAATAAATGACAATGCAGTGGTTTTCTTTTTATTTCATTGGCAATTTGATTCGTTAACAGGTAGGAGATCTAGGCTTTTCATATGTAAGCTCTTCTTCTACAAAAAAAAAAAAAAAAACAGGCCACAAATGCCAATATTTGGACATGTAAACAAGGTAATGTGAGCAATTAGGTGTACAAACATTTGTATAATGCCTTTTCAGTATGTTCTCAACTTTGTAAGATAAATAAATTACATTAATTAAAACAGGGTAATCAATGGGGTCCTTTTCATCTTTTCATAGGTGGAAATAATAGCAACAATGACTGAATTTTTAGAGGAAGCAAAGGAAACACAGAAGTTGTTCATAGTCTCCTTGCCTTTGATGATTAAAATTTTAGTTAAGTGAAAGCACTTTTTCAAGTTTGACAGCTCTCTAAGGAAGATACTTGATGTAGTACTCCATAGTACCACAAAGCAAGTTTCCTCCTTCTGGCATTTCACTGTGTCATTGATGGTCTTTCATGAGGTGTCAAAGATTTTATGGTTTTTTTTGATGCAGGTTTGCAAAGAGTTAACATAATACCTGTAGCAGAAATGGATAAAGTGTCGTCAGACTGCACTGTCAGAAAGTGCTGTTGCTCGCAGATTTATCAAATGAAGAGTGCCTGAAGCATGTTTCTCTCTGTGCATTTTCACAACAATAAATTGCTCTTCACTGCCTAATCAATCTTTTTTCCAGGCTTGAAAAAGTTAACATTACTTAATTTTGTACTCTTTGCTTTCCACATTGAACAAAACACATTGAGGTGGAGATTATCATGCAGAATATATATATAAATCTAACTGGTACCACTGCATAAGTGGGTATTTGAGCATTTGGCTTAGTAAATACTGGCTACCAATAACTTACAGATTTTTCATAACTCAGAATTGGAGCATTTTCCTCCATGCGCCAGAATGGTTAGCTGTGGTCATTCAGCTGAAACAGGAACACTTTGTTGCCTCCTGAAAGTCTGCTTTTTCTTATCATCCTAAGCTACTTGGTCATTATAGTACAGAGCATTTCCACGTGGCATTCATCCTCTTTTTTTCTTTTTTTCTCTGTGAAGATACAAAGCTAAAAGGAGAAAGAAAGAAACTCACAAGCTCTTGACCGTTTTAATTGTGCATTGGTTCTGGCCTGAGCATTTCAAAAGTGAAGAAAAAGAAGACAGTTTGAAAAAACAGTATAAATCATGTCCAGTATGTCACACTTGGAGCAGGTCTGATGATGTCAGCTCAGGACATGACAGAATTATTTTGGGCTGGTGACAGACATGATAATATTTCACAACGGTGATGAGTAAATCCAGAATAAAACAAGAGGTAGAATGTTTTTGCACTGATCAGTCCCAGTCAACGTGGGTTTATGAAAGGCAGATCCTGTTTAACCAACCTTATCTCCTTCTATGACAAGGTGACCAAACTAGAGTATGAGGGAAAGGCCGTGGATGTTGTGTACTTCAGTAAGGCCTCTGACACCATATCCCACAGCATTCTCCTGGAGAAGCTGGCAGCTCATGGCCTGGGTAGGTGTTCTCTGTGATGGATAAAGAACTGGCGGGATGGCTGGGCCCAAAGAGTTGTGGTGAACGGAGCCCAATCCAGTTGGTGGCCAGTCACAAGTGGTGTGCCCAGGGCCCAGTATTGGGGCCAGTCCTGTTTAATCCCTTTATCAATGGTCCGGACAAGGAGATTGAGTGCACTGTTAGTAAGTTTGCAGATGATACCAAACTGGGTGGAAGTGTTGATCTGTTGGAGGATAGGAGGGCCATATAGAGGGATCTGGACCAGCTGGATAATTGGGCTGAGGCCAACTGTATGAGGTTGAACAAAGCCAAGTGCCGGGTCCTGCACTTGGGTCATAATAACCCCAGGCAGCTACAGGCTTGGGGAAGAGTGACTGGAAAGCTGCCTTGCAGAGAGGGATCTGAGTGTGTTGATTGACAGCCAGCTGAATATGAGTCAGCAGTGTGCCCAGGTGGCCAAAAAGGCCAACAGCATCCTGGCTTGTATCAGGAATAGTGTGGCCAGCAGGACTAGAGAAGTGATTGTGCCACCATACACAGCACTGATGAGGCCCCACCTTGAATACTGTGTTCCGTTTTGGGCTCCTCATCATCAGAAAGACATTGAGGTGCCGGAGAGAGTTCAGAGGAGGTGACAAAGCTGGTGAGGGGCCTGGAGCACAAGTCTTATGAGGAGTGGCTGAGGGACCTGGGGTTGTTTCACCTGGAGAAAAGGAGGCTCATGGGACATCCTACCACTCTCTACACCTATCCGAAATGAGGTCGTAGCATGGAGGGTGTTGGTCTCTTCTCTCAAGTAGCAAGTGACAGGACAAGAGGAAATGGCCTCAAGTTGTGCCAGGGAATGTTTAGATTGGATATTAGGAAAAAAATCTTCACAGAAAGGGTTGTCAGGCATTGGAGCAGTCTGCCCAGGGAAGTGGTGGAGTCACCATCCCTGGAGGTGTTTAAAAGGCATTTAGACAAGGTTCTTGGGGACATGGTTTAGTGCTAGAGTTAGGTTAGGTTATGGCTGGACTTGATGATCCCGAGGGTGGCTTCCAAGCAAAATGATTCTATGATTCTATGCACAGTAAAGTCACTTCGAGAATGATAATTTCAAAAAGTTGTGATATTGAGGATTTGAATAGGGTCATATGTTCCTTTATTTATAACACACTCTAATGAACAAGATGACTTAAAGAACAGCCGGTTTAGAGAGTCAGAACAATTCAAAAAGAAGTGATGGAAGCTCAGAAAGAGGAGTTCTGATACTTTCAAAGATCACAATATATGTGGTCCTAACAGTGAAGGAACAGCCTTCTAAGAAAATCCAGGCTTGATTCAGCCTTCTAAGAAAATCCAGTGAAGTATAAAGAAGCTTAGGTCAACATGGAAAACCACCTCTCTCTCTGGCTTAATACCTAGCTCTTCTAAATGGCATTTCATATGTTCTGATGGTAATTTTTGAAACACAGTTATGGGCAACTAGTTTATTTATCAGTTGCCTAGAAACCAAGAAACCAAGAGCATAAGAACTACAGCAAAGATTTTTTTCTTTGATTGCCTTTTTAGTCTCAGAAACTTCAAAAGTTGCCCTTTCAAGACAGGCTTTCCCTGCACACTGAGACACACAGAGGATTCCTGATGTTGTGTGACACTGTATTTAGTAGAAATATACAACTTGTCCCTACAGCTCAAAAAAAATCATAAATCAAAAGAGTCATTAAAAAGAGGACAGCATTGTGGCCAAGGAATGATACAAATGACTATTTTAAGGCCATACATAATATCAGGATGTAAACTTAATAATGAAGCCTTTAGGATTTCAGAGCAGAAATGCCTTTTCATTCCCTAGCAGACTTACCACAGTGAGCCGCTGATCCTCATATAGACACAAGATGCTGCTGTATTTATGATAAGCCACAAAAAAATCCTTATTAACTCTTAATTCCAGAGGTTCAGTACTACAAGGAAATGCATTGTCACAAGACAGTGACATGAAAACTTCAGTACAATTCAGATGAGGAAGATTTTAACACCTTATACACAATTAAAATGTCTCAAGTGCATTAGGAACACTAGATTTTGTGCTTCCTTTGCATGAATCACTGTGACAATCACAGATTAAGTAAACCACACATGAGATTTTTAGCCAGATTTTTGACACACATATCAATATTTGCTTACAACACACACAGAGACAACTGAACATGTGTGAAAACTTGTAACATAATCTTGCCATATTTTGTACTGTACATTTGTAACACCAGAATGGAACTGCGGGAAGATACAAGAGATACAACAAGGAAAGTGCACAGCTATATTGAACAGTCTTGAGAGGAAGGACAAGAGGCTAAGGCACGACAGTGAGAAAGGAACTTCCTCACTTGGGTGGGTTTGGGTGGGGAGATTCTGGTGAGGGACTATTTTAATGCTATTGCTGTCACATATCAGCCATATGTATCTGTAGCACTTTTGCTATAGTGTAGTTATGCTGGTTTATTCTAGCTAGAGATGTTCTTTGGTGTCCACTACACAGAGATTCTATACTTGGCAAAACTGAACAGTCTATAATGGGATGCGCATATAGGTTTCCATTAATTCAAAATTAATGGGTTCATAAATGAAACACTTGACAGCACACTCATCAGATTTGAAGTCCTTCTTCTCTAAAAAAAAATCTGCTCGTCAGAATACAAGCTGATTGCTGAACAAGGAACTTAATGTTATATACAAGTCATTCCTCAATACATCAAAAATCCATGTTACTGTCCTACATTTTACAAAATTTTAACATCTGCCTTAATAAATCTTATAGTAATTGAAAAAAAAAAAAGTATGTGAGGGGAATAAGCACTCTAATTAATTTTTGCATTACATATGAAAATAAATCTGTGAAATTCAGTTATATAAATCACTATGCAGATGAAAATACTTACTATTTTTTCAGCATTTTAACAATAGTTTTCAGATGTATCTTTATATTGCTCAGCTTACATGACTATATTGTTCATTTATTCCTTAAAATCAAAATTTACTGTTTCAAACACAACTTCAGCAGCTCCATATTAAATTACAATTCTTAAAGTTATTTAAAATAATTGATTAAATAAGTCTATATGATTATGTAGGGGTTTTTTTAAAGTAGAAAATCTTTGGCTATTATTCCTATTACC